>NW_025900874.1:0-16458 GCF_022539505.1 Lolium rigidum | reverse complement strand
TTATGCCAATTTCAATTTGTATTGCTGGATTTTATTAGGCCACCAGACTTGCTCAAACTAAAATGCTCAAATTGAATGAAAGTTGCGTACATATCCGAGGATCATGCTCGTAAATTGGCTTAATTTTCTGAGCTACCTACGGGGAGATAGACCCAGATTCGTGACTGACAAAGAAATGCGGAGCTAGCGATAATCCAAATCTAGTACTTACTTTTCTATCAAAGACTTTACTTGGCACAACAAAACATAAAACTAAGATAAGGAGAGGTTGCTACAGTAGTAAACAACTTCCAAGACACAAATATAAAACAAAAATACTGGAGTAAAAACATGGGTTGTCTCCCATAAGCGCTTTTCTTTAACGCCTTTCAGCTAGGCGCAGAAAGTGTATCTCAAGTAACATCAAGAGATGAAGCATCAACATTATAATTTGTTCTAATGATAGAATCATAAGGTAACTTCATTCTCTTTCTAGGGAAGTGTTCCATACCTTTCTTGAGAGGAAATTGATATTTAATATTACCTTCCTTCATATCAATAGTAGCACCAACGGTTCGAAGAAAAGGTCTTCCCAATATAATGGGGCAAGATGCATTGCATTCAATATCCAAGACAACAAAATCAACGGGGACAAGGTTATTGTTAACCACAATATGAACATTATCAACTCTCCCCAAAGGTTTCTTTTTAGCATTATCAGCGAGATTAACATCCAAATAACAATTTTTCAATGGTGGCAAGTCAAGCATATCATAGACTTTTTTAGGCATAACGGAATACTTGCACCAAGATCACATAAAGCATTACAATCAAAATCTTTAACTCTCATCTTAATGATGGGCTCCCAACCATCCTCTAGCTTTCTAGGAATAGAAGTTTCAAGTTTTAGTTTTTCTTCTCTAGCTTTTATGAGAGCATTTGTAATATGTTTTGTGAAAGCCAAATTTATAGCGCTAGCATTGGGACTTTAGCAAGTTTTTGCAAGAACTTTATAACTTCAGAGATGTGGCAATCATCAAAATCTAAATAATTACAATCTAAAGCAATGGGATTATCATCCCCAAGGTTGGAAAAAATTTCAGCAGTTTTATCATAGGCAGTTTCAGCGGTTTTAGCGAGTTTCGAGGTAATTTTGCGCGCTTTGCACTAGGAGTAGAAGCATTGCCAACACCAATTATTTTATTATTGATAGTAGGAGGTGCAGCAACATGTGAAGAATTAGCATTGCTAGTGGTGGTAATAGTCCAAACTTTAGCTACATTTTCCTTTTTAGCTAGTTTTTCATTATCTTCTCTATCTCACCTAGCACTTGAGTTCAGCCATTAATCTTATATTCTCATTAATTCTAACTTGGATGGCATTTGCTGTAGTAACAATTTTATTTTCAATATCCCTATTAGGCATAACTTTTGATTTCAAAAGATCAACATCGGAGGCAAGACTATCAACTCTAGAAACAAGAATATCAATTTTATTGAGCTTTTCCTCAACAGATTTGTTAAAGGCAGTTTGTGTACTAATAAATTCTTTAAGCATGGCTTCAAGTCCAGGGGTGTATTCCTATTATTGTTGTAAGAATTCCCATAAGAATTAGCATAACCGTTACCATTATTATAAGGATATGTCCTATAGTTATTACTAGAATTGTTCAGATAAGCATTGTTGTTGAAATTATTATTTTTAATGAAGTTTACATCAACATGTTCTTCTTGGGCAACCAATGAAGCTAATGGAACATTATTAGGATCAACATTAGTCCTATCATTCGTAAGCATAGACATAATAGCATCAACCTTATCATTCAAGGAAGAGGATTCTTCAACAGAATTTACCTTCTTACCTTGTGGAGCTCTTTCCGTGTGCCATTCGAGTAATTAATCATCATATTATCAAGGAGCTTTGTTGCTTCACCAAGAGTGATGGACATAAAGGTACCTCCAGCAGCTGAATCCAATAAATTCCGCGAAGAAAAATTTAGTCCTGCATAGAAGGTTTGGATGATCATCCAAGTAGTCGATCCATGGGTTGGGCAATTTTTAACCAGAGATTTCATTCTTTCCCAAGCTTGAGCAACATGTTCATTATCTAATTGTTTAAAATTCATTATGCTACTCCTCAAAGATATAATTTTAGCAGGGGATAATATCTACCAATAAAAGCATCTTTGCATTTAGTCCAGGAATCAATACTATTCTTAGGCGGAGATAGCAACCAATCTTTAGCTCTTCCTCTTAATGAGAAAGGGAACAATTTTAATTTTATAATGTCACCATCTACATCTTTATATTTTTGCATTTCACATAGTTCAACAAAGTTATTGAGATGGGCGACGACATCATCGGAACTAACACCCGAGAAAATTGCTCTCGCATAACAAGATTCAGTAAAGCGAGGTTTAATTTCAAAGAATTCTGCTTGTAGTAGCGAGTGGAGCAATAGGTGTGCATAAGAAATCATTATTATTTGTGCTAGTGAAGTCACACAACTTAGTATTTTCAGGGTTGGCCATTTTAGCAATAGTAAATAAAGCAAACTAGATAAAGTAAATGCAAGTAAACTAATTTTTTTGTGTTTTTGATATAGCAAACAAGACAATAAATAAAGTAAAGCTAGCAACTAATTTTTTTGTGTTTTGATATAAGTGCAGCAAACAAAGTAGTAAATAAAATAAAGCAAGACAAAAACAAAGTAAAGAGATTGAGAAGTGGAGACTCCCCTTGCGGCGTGTCTTGATCTCCGGCAACGGCGCCGAGAAAAAGAGCTTGATGGCGTGTATTTCACACGTTCATTGGGCAACCCCAAGAGGAAGGTATGATGCGCACAGCGGCAAGTTTTCCCTCGAGAAGAAACCAAGGTTTATCGAACCGAGGAGGAGCCAAGAAGCACGTTGAAGGTTGATGGCGGCGGGATGTAGTGCGGCGCAACACCGGAGATTCCGGCGCCAACGTGGAACTCGCACAACACAACCAAAGTACTTTGCCCCAACGAAACGAGTGAGGTTGTCAATCTCACCGGCTTGCTGTAACAAAGGATTAACCGTATTGTGTGGAAGATGATTGTTTGCGGAGAAAATAGTAAAACAAGTATTGCAGCAGATTTGTATTTCGAGTATTAAAAGAATGGACCGGGGTCCACGGTTCACTAGAGGTGTCTCTCCCATAAGATAAAAGCATGTTGGGTGAACAAATTACGGTCGGGCAATTGACAAATAGAGAGGGCATAACAATGCACATACATGACATGATAAGTATAGTGAGATTTAATTGGGCATTACGACAAAGTACATAGACCGCCATCCAGCTGCATCTATGCCTAAAAAGTCCACCTTCAGGTTATCATCCGAACCCCCTCCAGTATTAAGTTGCTAACAACAGACAATTGCATTAAGTATGGTGCGTAATGTAATCAATAACTACATCCTCGGACATAGCATCAATGTTTTATCCCTAGTGACAACAGCACATCCATAACCTTAGGGGTTTACGTCCTGGTCCCAGATTCACTGGAGACATGAACCCACTATCGAGCATAAATACTCCCTCTTGGAGTTACTAGCATCAACTTGGCAGAGCCTCTACTAATAACGGAGAGCATGCAAGATCATAAACAACACATATGTAATAACTTGATAATTAACATGACATGGTATTCTCTATCCATCGGATCCCGACAAACACAACATATAGAATTACAGATAGATGATCTTGATCATGTTAGGCAGCTCACAAGATCCGACAATGAAGCACAATGAGGAGAAGACAACCATCTAGCTACTTGGATGTAGACAGGAATGGCTCTCACCACCCTCCCACCCTCTAGCCGGCGATCTCCATCCCTAGCCGGAGATCATGGATCTCTCTCCGCCTGATCCAATCCCCGGGCACTTTCTCCCTTCTGGATCCATAGGCCATCATGGATTCAATGATTACTTGGGATTTCTCTCACGGGTATAAGGTGGCAAATCAGGTACGTCGTCGCTTTCAGTCTTCGGTTCATCTGCAAGCAGAAATCGCCCGGCCGGGGTTCTTCTTGTTGGCAAAGTTTTCCGATCACACTTTTCCTCTCAATGTTGAATCTGTGGCTTTGGCATTGGAGTCATGTATTGGTGGATATGCGGATCGGCTCCATGTCTGCTGGTTAAGTGATCAGACATTTAAATTCCGAGTTGCATCAAATCGAGTTGGACATTTCATCCATGCGTTGGAATTCTTTAAATGTGCTGATTTCACATGCCACTTTCACCTTTTTCATGATAATAATTTGAGGAATTCTCTGGCTACGGCTGTTTCTTTGACTGATGGAGATTGGAAAGTTTCTGCAAACCATAGATCAAGATCTACACCATATTATTTGCGTAATTTTCCCTCTAGTCTGAAAGGAAATCTCAGTGGACACAAGGCTAGACCGATCACCATCAAGCCAGATCTCAGTGTTCTTCGACGCAGTCAATCAGTGGATGTGGATCATCTTCCGGATTATTTAAATGGATTTAATGAGCAATCTCCATATATTCAGAGGAATTCAATTAAGGAAGATTCTGCAGCTTTGAACAATATTCAGATTGGGTCTTTCTCTTTTTCTGAAGGAGCGGAAGGTTTTTCAAATATAATTCAGTTACCGTTACAGTTTGGACATAATTCAATTAGAAAATCACCTGGGTTCCTAAAGGACTTTACGTTGGACCTAATTCATGATCTCATTCAAGCGGGATATGAACCTTCTGACCTGGTATGTTACGTTCAGTTATTTAAATCTGCATGCACTAAGTGTATTACTTTGGGGCACAAAGAATTACAGTGCAGGAATCAGGTTAGATGCTTGGGTTGTCTTCGCATGGGGCATAAGAAGAAGAAGTGTATCTCTCCTATTGTGCCAGCTCGTAAGCAGCAGTCCGAGTCGCAGCCGTCAGTTTTACAGAAAGTTTACAACACCCTATATGAGACAAAAAGACCTGCGATTCCTAAAAAATTAAAGCAAATTTGGGTTAAGAAGAGTATTGATGCTGTTTGTACGAGGTGTCTGACGATGGGCCATTCTTATGCGGGCTGCACTTCTACCCCACGTTGTCATTTTTGCTCTAGATATGGACATTCTGTTATTGGATGTAAATCGGCAAGAAACATATCTCAACTAATCTGGCGAGTTAAGCAAAAGCAATCCATATCTTCTGTTATGCCAGCGAGAAGATCTGAACAAACTTGGAGAGTTAGACGTACCCAAGATTTATCTGTGGCTCCCAAGCAAATATATTGTTATGCTAAGTCTACGACGCTAAACTTCTTCTTTCCGAACCGTGAACTCCCTGCCTCCGTCATGGCGAACTACCCCTGCAATCCGTTCTCCTTCGTGCCGGATGGCCTCGCCATCGACCATGGACCGCAGAACAGGAGAGTTCGTTGTGATCTGGCGATCGCTCCTCTTCCACCTCTCCAGCACGACAACTACGCCATTGCTGAAACCAATCTGGATATCCCAATCCAGCAGAGGTTCCATGCTAGGAGGGAGCTGCGAAGGATGCTGCGTCATGATGGTTTCCAGGTTTGCAATATGGAAGATTATGCAATTGGTTTAGGGCTGTATAGCTTTGTCAATCAGTTTGTCCGAGATCTTGTAGTTGGCCGAACATACACAATTGATGACTGGTTAGAGATCACTTTTGTTAAGCACGATGAAGCTGTTAATATGAGGCCAGCTACACTAGGGCAGGAGAAGTGGGTGATGTTTCTTAATTTCCCTCTGGACTACCAGACTGATTATTGGGTTGAAAAGGCTGTTGCTTTCTTTGGACAATTGCTGATGTGGCACACAGTTAACAATCATGATAATCATGCTCGTATTTTAGTCAAGGTCTGGATTATGAGTGATGCTCTAGTGCCTAGAAGTTTTGTTTTCCGTCAGATGGGTGGAAGAAGAAGATCTTGGACTGTACCTGTTTATCTGCTTCGTACTGATCAATGGAATGCTCACATACATGATTTACCTATGGATTCGGAGGACCCGCCACCAGCTGATGGCAATCCGCATCCCTTCCATGGTCCACACCTGACGGCTGAACAGAGATTCCAGGAAAGGCTGCAAGTTTGGCTGCAACAAAATGGCATTTTTCGGGGTAATGCTAATGGTGGTGCAAATGTGCAGCAACCTACACAGCAGGCTATTACTCGTGCACCTGAAACAGTTGTTTTTCCTAGTAGGGGACAGGTCAATTACCAGGCAATACTTAGAGCTCAAGGATTCCACTTCTCTGATGGAGTTGAACCAACTCTTAATAGGTTGGTTGACAGTCCAATGTCTGCTTGGAATGACATGTTGTCAGATAACAGTTCAAGTTCAACTGAAACTCGCGGATAATAGCAGGGATGAGGATGTTGCTTGAATCTTCGGCTCGAGGTGCTTTGCTAGGGCCCTGGCTAGGTCTGGTCAGCATGATTCAGAGGAGGAGATACCTCCAGCATTCTTGATTGCAAGAGCAGTTCTTATAGATATGCAGCAGCCAAATATTTTCATTACTGCCAAGTCCCTATGGGGAGCTGTTTTGCCACCTATCAGCACTATCAAGACATTCTTGTCTGACAAGGAAAGTATGTATGAGCATGATGAGCAGTATGAACATGAGGTTAATGTAATGGGCCGGAGAGTTGCTAGGAAGCTTTGTTTTGATGCATCCCCTGCTGATAATGTCTTAGTTCCTTATGAAGCACCTGCCTTGGATGAAACAAGCTATGAGTCGTTGGTGATCAGCACTACTCCGACGGCTAAGCGCACTCGATCTGTCAAGAGGATGGTGAAAGTTACTACTGCTGTCCGTCGTAGCCCAAGAAACAATATTTACAAAGGGTTTAAAGTTGACATGCCCACAGATACAAAGAAGAAGCAATCTAGAGTGAAGGATCGTGTTATACCTGATGCTTCTGACAAAGCTTGGACTGTCTCGGACAGGGTTGAAACTCCAGCTAAACAGCTACCAGGATCTGATGGTGAGTCTCCTCCTTCTCCAATTCCTCCACCAACGCACTGTACCGAGTCTTTGCAAAAAATTGGCGTGACTATATGTGGCATCCCATCTGAAGAATTGGAGAAGGACAAGCTGGAAAAATCGGACTCCGATGATGAAGTCTAGGTGCTGCAGCTGCATATGCATAATAAAGTCGTTCATGATATTTGTTATAAGACTCTATATTTATTTTCATTCGGAAGTATCTAGGATTTTATTACAGGTTGTTCTGCCTGTCTATTTTCCTTTCAAGAGACTCTATTTTATTCAGATCGTATGAACTCAAATCTTAGGCAATGGAATATTTTATGTTGGAATATTAGGGGCATAAACTCGGATGATAAGCACAATGCTCTGCGTACTCATATTGAATCCTCTGGATGTGCGATAGTTTGTCTGCAAGAAACGAAAAGAGATAACTTTGATCATTCTTATATTAGGAAATTCTGTCCGAAAAGGTTAGACAAATTTATATACTTTCCTTCGGATGGTAATTCTGGAGGTCTCATTGTCATTTGGAATAGTGCTATATTTAAAGGAGAATTGATACAAAATCTAGCCTGGGCTACAACTATTAAATTTATATCAACCCAGTCAAGTAGCTCTTGGTTTTTGTCTAATATATATGGTCCATGTACTGGTGAGGACAGAAATAGCTTTGTTCAGTGGTTATATGATCTGCATATTGATGATTCAGAAAATTGGATTCTCATGGGAGACTATAATTTCTATAGATCACATAATGATAGAAACAGAGGGGGAGGTAATGTAGATGATATGTTGCTATTTAATGACATTATCAGAGCTCAAAGTTTGATCGACTTGCCATTAAATGGGGCTACCTTTACATGGTCCAATATGCAAACTGAACCTCTTATGGAAAGGTTGGATTGGTTTCTCACTTCTAATAATTGGACATCAACATTTCCTAATACTTACATGCGAGGCTTTAGCAAGACCAGTTTCAGATCATACTCCTTGTCTGATATCTATTCAATCATCTATACCAAGAAGTAAGGTGTTCAGATTCGAAAATTTTTGGGTGCAACATCCGGGGTTTAAGGAAACAGTTCAGGCAGCTTGGCAGATAAATGTCAGGAAATCTAATGCAGCAGCTACTATTAATGCTAAACTGAAGAATGTGAGAAGAGCTCTTAAAAGATGGAGTAAGTCTATTTCAAAGTTATCTCTTCTTATTGAAAACTGTGAGAAAGTTCTTCAACAGGTTGATGATTTGGAACAAAGGAGAAACCTTACTTTACCAGAAAGAAATTTCAGAAGAATCTTGAAAGCTCACATCATAAGATTGTTATCATATAAACAGCAATATTGGAAAAAAAGGTGTACGGAAAGATGGATTAAATTTGGAGACGAGAATTCGAAGTTTTTTCATAGAATTGCAACAGAGAGGCACAGGAAAAATGCAATTGCAGCTATAACCACAGCAGATGGTCAGATCATAACTGAACATGAAGGGAAAGCTCATGCACTATTTCAGGCATACAAACTCAGACTGGGAATCTCTGAAGTTCACAATATGAGGTTCAATTTATATGAATTATTCACTCCATTGGAGGGGTTGAATGTGATCTCGGCTCCTTTTTCTAAGGAAGAAATTGATAAAGTCATTCAACACATTCCTTTGGATAAAGCTCCAGGGCCGGATGGATTTAATGGCTGTTTCATAAAGAATTGTTGGAACATTGTGGCACCAGATTTTTATAAGCTGTGTCAAGAGTTTGCTGAAGGAAAAGCTTTTTTGGATAGTATTAATAATTCCCTCATAACTTTGATACCCAAGAAACAATCTCCATCTACAGTAAATGATTATAGGCCGATTTCCCTACTGAATTCCTGCCTCAAGTTGCTCACTAAATTACTTGCTGATAGGCTGCAACAATGGATTTTGAAACTAGTCAGTAAAAATCAATATGGTTTTATAAGGGGAAGAACAATTCAAGATTGTTTGGCTTGGGCTTTCGAATTTCTGCACCAATGTGAAGCTTCTAAGAGAGAGATTATTGTTCTGAAACTTGACTTTGAAAAGGCTTTCGATATGATTGAGCATGATACTATCCTGAATATTTTGCAGCATATGGGCTTTGATGAGATGTGGCTGAAATGGATTAAATGTCTTCTCTCCTCTGGTCATTCTTCCATCCTTCTAAATGGAGTACCTGGAAAATCTTTTCATTGCAAGAGAGGAGTGAGACAAGGTGACCCTCTGTCACCACTCCTCTTTGTAGCCGCTGCTGAATTATTACAAGCTATTATCAATAGAGAAATGCTTCAAGGGAGACTATCTTTACCCATTCCTTGTGGAGACTACTTCCCTGTTATTCAGTACGCAGATGATACTATATTGGTTATGCAAGCAAATGATCATGAGCTGGCTCATTTAAAGAATATTCTTCTTGACTATGCTACATCTACAGGGTTAAAAATCAACTTTCAAAAGTCTAGCCTTGTGCCAATCAATATCCCTGCTCAGAGAGCACAAGATCTAGCAACTATTTTTGGTTGTACTGTAGCTTCTATGCCATTCACTTACTTAGGGCTACCAATGGGAACCACCAAACCCACAATGACTGATATGTTACCATTGGTGGACAGAATTGAAAGAAGGGTCTCCACTACAACTCTACTTATGTCACATGCAGGGAAACTGACATATGTAAATGCAATTCTAACCTCTATTGACACATATGCAATGTGCACTATTGAGATCAATCCAAAAATCATGGGGCACATAGAAAAAATAAGAAGAAGGGTTGTTTGGAGCAAAAGGACAGATGATGGAGAGAAATGTGTTTCACTTGCTGCTTGGGACATGGTATGTAAGCCTAAAGGAAAAGGTGGTCTGGGTGTCCTCAATATGAAAATTCAGAATCAATCCCTTCTTTTGAAATTTCTGGATAAATTTTATAACAAGAAGGATATTCAATGGGTCAATTTGATATGGGCTACTTACTATCAGAATACTGTTCCGCATGCCACCAACATTTGTGGATCATTTTGGTGGAAATCAGTAATGAAGCTTTCTCCTATTTTCAGAGGTATAGCAAATTGCAAAATTGGGCAAGGTGATACAGCTTTATTCTGGAAAGATGACTGGAATAATCAAATATTGCAAGACAAATACCCCTGCCTTTATTCTTACGTCCAGGATGAAGATATTTCTGTGAAGCAGTATAGTTCTCTGGATAATATTGAGGATATATTTCATTTGCCTTTATCACCAGAAGCTTTTGAACAATATCAACAAATGCAGCAAGATGCTCAATTAATACAATTTGCTCAGCCTAACAATGATGTTTGGTCTTACAAATGGGGAGATAAATATTCATCAAGAAAATACTACACGTTTGTACACAGGCTGATAGATCCTCCAATTCCTTTTTCATGGATTTGGAAGTCAAAGCTTTGGCCAAAGCTGAAGGTTTTTGCTTGGTTCCTTTTGGCTGATCGTCTCAATACTAGGAACATGCTGAGAAGAAGACACTTTAATATTGGTACCAGCTTTGTATGTCCACTATGCACCACAGGTGATGAAGAAACACTGGAGCATCTCTTCTTCTCATGCCCATTCAGTGTTACATGTTGGACAAAATTAAATATCACATGGAATACAAGTGCCGGCAGATTTGATATGATTACTCAAGCAAGATCAAATTTTCGGGAGGGGGGGCTTTTCTTTGAATTATTTATTATAGCAGCTTGGGGCATTTGGAAGGAAAGAAACGATCTAATTTTTAAAGGCAAAGCACCCTCAAGGGATTCCTGGAAAGCAAGAGTTATAGCTGATCTATCACTTCTTAGGTTCAGGGTTAGCCAAAACCTGGAAAACACTATTTCTCTTTTCATAGACAGACTCTGATCTCTTTTTGTATCATGGGTGTATGCACCTAAAAATTATGTAAATATTGTGGCTGTTTAATATAGTACCACAGTAGGAGCCTCTCCTACTGTTTTTGGTCAAAAAAAAAATATGGACCCATAGTCCAGGGGTGAACTACTCACTCATCACTCCGCAGGCGACCATGGCGGTGTAGAGTCCTCCGGGAGATGAATCCCCTCTCCGGCAGGGTGCCGGAGGAGATCTCCAGAATCCCCCGAGATGGGATCGGCGGCGGCGGCGTCTCCGGAAGGTTTTCCGGAGCGTGGTTTTTCGCATCAGGGGTTTCGCGACGGAGGCTTTAAGTAGGCGGAAGGGCGAGTCGGGGGCCGGACGAGGGGCCACACCATAGGGCGGCGCGGGCCCCCCGGGCCGCGCCGCCTTGTGGTGTCGCCACCTCGTGGCCCCACTTCGTATGTTCTTCGGTCTTCGGAAGCTCCGTGGAAAAATAGGCCCACTGGGTCTTCGTTTCGTCCAATTCCGAGAATATTTCGTTACTAGGATTTCTGAAACCAAAAACAGCGAGAAAATAGGAGCTGGCACTTCGGCATCTTGTTAATAGGTTAGTTCCGAGAAAATGCACGAATATGACATAAAGTGTGCATAAAACATGTAGGTATCATCAATAATATGGCATAGAACATAAGAAATTATCGATACGTCGGAGACGTATCATTCACCCCTGCATATATTAAGAAGACTCAAGCGTCTAAGCTTGGGGATGCCCAAGGCATCCCCTTCTTCATCGACAAATTATCAGGTTCCTTCTCTTGAAACTATATTTTTATTCGGTCACATCATATGTACTTTACTTGGAGCGTCTGTTTGTTTTTGTTTTTGTTTGAATACATACTTGTGTGGGAGAGAGACACGCTCCGCTGGTTCGTATGAACACATGTGTTCTTAGCTCATAATATTCATGGCGAAGGTTGAAACTGCTTCGTTAATTGTTATATGGTTGGAAACGGGAAATGCTACATGTAGTAATTGATAAAATGTCTTGGATAATTTGATACTTGGCAATTGTTGTGCTCATGTTTAAGCTCTTGCATCATATACTTTGCACCTATTAATGAAGAAATACATAGAGTTTGCTAAAATTTGGTTTGCATAATTGGTCTCTCTAAAGTCTAGATAATTTCTAGTATTGAGTTTTGAACAACAAGGCAGACGGTGTAGAGTCTTATAATGTTTACAATATGTCTTTTATGTGATTTTTGCTGCACCGGTTCATCCTTGTGTTTGTTTCAAATAGCCTTGCTAGCCTAAACCTTGTATCGAGAGGGAATACTTCTCATGCATCCAAAATCCTTGAGCCAACTACTATGCCATTTGTGTCCACCATACATACCTACTACATGGTATTTCTCCGCCATTCCAAAGTAAATTTCTTGAGTGCTACCTTTAAATAATTCAAAATTAATCACCTCTTATTTGTGTCAATGTTTTATAGCTCATGAGTAAGTATGTGGTGTTTTATCTTTCGATCTTGTCATTTACTTTTGACAGACTTTCACAATGGACTAGTGGCACATCCTCTTATCCAATAATTTTGCAAAAAGAGCTGGCAATGGGGTTCCCAGCCCCAATTAATTAACTTTCATTAATAATTCTCTTCACATGTTTTGCTCCGATTCATCGGTAAGCAACTTAATTTTGCAAATAGACACTCCTCCATGGTATGTGAATGTTGGAAGGCACCCGAGGATTCGGTTAGCCATGGCTTGTGTAAGCAAAAGGTTGGGAGGAGTGTCATCCATAAATAAAGAAAAACTAAACTAAAGTACATGTGTAAACAAAAGAGAAGAGGGATGATCTACCTTCCTGGTAGAGATAACGTCCTTCATGGGAGCCGCTCTTGAAAGTCCGGTTGATAAAGTAGTTAGAGTGCCCACTACCATTCGTTGACAACAACAAACACCTCTCAAAATTTTACTTTTATGCTCTCTTTATGTTTTCAAAACCAAAGCTCTAGCACAAATATAGCAATCAATGCTTCCTCTGCGAAGGGCCATTCTTTTACCTTTTATGTTGAGTCGAGTTCACCTATCTCTCTCCACCTCAAGAAGCAAACACTTGTGTGAACTGTGCATTGATTCCTACATACTTGCATATTGCACTTGTTATATTACTTTGCATTGACAATTATCTATGAGATATACATGTTACAAGTTGAAAGCAACCGCTGAAACTCAATCTTCCTTTGTGTTGTTTCAATACCTTTACTTTGATTTATTGCTTTACGAGTTAACTCTTATGCAAGATTTATTGATGCTTGTCTTGAAGTACTATTCATGAAAAGTCTTTGCTTTATGATTCAGTTGTTTACTCATGTCATTACCATTGTTTTGTCGCTGCATTCATTACATATGTTTACAATAGTATGATCAAGGTTATGATGGCATGTCACTCCAGAAATTATCTTTGTTATCGTTTACTGCTCGGGACGAGCGAGAACTAAGCTTGGGGATGCGATACGTCTCCGACGTATCGATAATTTCTTATGTTCCATGCCACATTATTGATGATATCTACATGTTTTATGCACACTTTATGTCATATTTATGTGTTTTCCGGAACTAACCTATTGACGAGATGCCGAAGGGCCGGTTCTCGTTTTACTGCTGTTTTTGGTTCCAGAAATCCTAGTAAGGAAATATTCTCGGAATCGGACGAAACCAAGGCCCAGCATCCTATTTTTCAATGAAGCTTCCAGAACACCCGAGAGCCACCAGAGGGGAGCCCTGGTGGGCCCACACATGGGGCCGGCGCGGCCAAGGAGCCAGGCGCGCCGCCCTAGTGTGTCACCGCCTCGTCAGCCCTCCAACTCCGCCTCTTCGCCTATTTAAAGGTCCCTGACCTAAAACCTCGATACGGAAAAGCCACGGTACGAGAAAGACTCCAGGGGCGCCTCCACATCGCGAAACTCCAATTCGGGGGACAGAAGTCTCTGTTCCGGCACCCTGCCGGGACGGGGAAGTGCCCCAAGAGTCATCTCCACCGCCGTCTCCACCGCCATCTTCACCGCCATCGCTATCTCCATGATGAGGAGGGAGTAATTCACCCCCGGGGCTGAGGGCTCCGCTGTGGCTATGTGGTTCATCTCTCTCTTTATGTGATCTAGTTGAATATTATCTATGTGCTACTCTAGTGATGTTATTAAAGTAGTTTATTCCTCCTGCATGGTGTAATGGTGACAGTGTGTGCACCGTGTAGTACTTGGCGTAGTCTATGATCATAATCTCTTGTAGGTTATGGAGTTAATTATTACTATGATAGTATTGATGTGATCTATGCCTCCTTCATAGTGTGATGGTGACAGTGTGCATGCTATGTTAGTTCTCGGTGTAATTGTGTTGATCTATTTTGCACTCTAAGGTTATTTAAACATGAATATCGAATATTGTGGAGCTTGTTAACTCCGGCATTGAGGTTTCGTGTAATCCTACACAGTTAGTGGTGTTCATCATCCAACAAGAGGGTGTAGAGTAGTCCTATTATGTGATCATTGTTGAGAGTGTCCACTAGTGAAAGCAGGATCCCTGGGCCTTGCTTCCAAGCATCGAATCTCCGTTTGTTTACTGTTTTGTTGCATGTTTACTCGCTGCCATATTTTATTCAGATTGCTACTACCACTCATACTCATCCATATTATTTGCATCTCACTATCTCTTCGCCGAACTAGTGCGCCTATTAGGTGTGTTGGGGACACAAGAGACTTCTTGCATTGTGATCGCAGGGTTGCTCGAGAGGGATATCTTTGACCTCTTCCTCCCTGAGTTCGATAAACCTTGGGTGATCCACTTAAGGGAAAGTTGCTGCTGTTCTACAAACCTCTGCTCTTGGAGGCCCAACACTGTCTACAAGAACAGAAGCACCCGTAGACATCAGTGGGCTAGGCATTCGTGGCGTTGCTCACAGGAGATCTGAGTGAAGCCTTCGTGGCAACCACACTCCTCCAAACGTAGACGTACCTTCTTGCAAAGGAAGGGAACTACGGGAATCATCTCTGTGTCATCGCGTGCTCCACTCTTGGTTACCTCTATCCTATTCTATCTCCTATATATTGCGTAGCTATATCTTGCTTAGTTGATAACCTTGTCATATAGGGAAATTCACTTAGTTGCATATCTAGAGAATTTACCTTTGTGTCAAGCCTAAATTGAAAAAGAACTAAAAATTGCTTAGCACCTATTCACCCCTCCCCCCTCTAGGTGCGGCATACGATCCTTTCAATTGGTATCAGAGCCTCGGCTCTTATTTCGGGCTTAACCGCCTAAGAGTATGCCGGACGATGGGCCTGTGGAAGGGGCCGCTAAGATGGTCTCCATGGATGACATCAATTCGTTGAGGTCCTCCATGGAAGCTCAAATGGAAAGCATGAGAAAGATAATTTCCGAGCTTTTGACTCCGGTCCTTCCTAGGGCTCCCGTCGTAGAGGTAAAGGACACGGGTGTGTTAGAGGAGGGAGGTGCTTCAGCATTACCCGCATCTACCAAACCCGTGGATGGTGAGAACTCAACTAGTGGAGGTGAGAGATACAATCGAGTGGCTCCACCTTTTCTATCTCCCGATATACCGGTTCCCCATCCTCATATGAACATTCAGGGCGACCCACCTAAGTTTTCCGTTGATAATTTCGATACTTGGCAATTTGAGTTTCGCTCTCATGTTTGCAGTGCCTCCAATGAACTTTGGAGAATCATCGTGGATGGCTTCAAGCCATACAACCCCGACAAGTTGACTAGAAGAGAAGCGGTTGATAGTCAACTCAACAACACCGCCTTGCACATGATTCAAACTAGTGTGGGGACAAAGGATTTGTCTCGTGTTCGGAACTACACCACCGCCAAGGAAGCTTGGGATGGTTTGGCCGCTAGTTGCATTGGAAGTGAGAGCACGAGAAGGAACAAGTATAATGCTCTTCGGAATAAAGCCGAAAGATTCATGAGGCTACCGGATGAAGATCATGAAGTCATGTATGGAATACTTCTCACCGTTGCCGATTCCTTCCGGCTTATTGGTGCCACCCACATCAATGACTCTTGGATCAAGGAGAAGTACATTGAATGCATGATGCCGTTTGTACTCATTGACGTCAAGACTCTTGTTGGTAGAGAATGCTATCCCTCTCTCACTTCTCAACAAGTCGTGCACGAGATGCAAGCTCTCAAGGTGCTTGAGCAAAACTCCCATGATTCTCGCAATCGAGCTCTTGGGATGACAAAAGGGTCCAACCTTGCCTTGGCGGTCAACTCCGTTGAAGAAGTGATCCCTCAAGAATCTTATAGGGCATCTTGGAGTATGTCCTATCCAGAAGACTTGGAACACCACTACCATGATCACATGGCATTACATGCTAACTCTTTTTGGGTTGACCCATCCAAGGCCAAGGAAGACAACATCAAGAGAAACAACTCAAGGGGGTTCACAAGTTCGGGCCCAAGGACAAGATCTTGCTACAATTGTGATGACAAGCGCCATTTCATTGCCGAGTGCCCCTATGAGAATAGGAAGAATCATAGTGGAAGGCTCATTCCGAAGGACAAGAGCAAAGACTCAAAGGGCA
>NW_025900873.1:0-13308 GCF_022539505.1 Lolium rigidum | reverse complement strand
CACATAGGAGAGAGATGAACCACATAGCTACCGGTACAGCCCCGAGCCTCGATGGAGAACTACTCCCTCCTCATGGGAGCAGCAGCGGTGATGAAGATGGCGGTGGAGATGGCAGCGGTGTCGATGGAGAAGCCTTCCGGGGCACTTCCCGCCCGGCGGGTGCCGGAACGGAGACTCCTGTCCCCGGATCTTGGCTTGCGATGGCGGCGGCTTCGGAAGGTTCGTGGCGAAATAGGCCCCTGGGTCTTTGTTTCGGTCCAATTCAGAGAATATTTCGTTACTAGGATTTCGAAACCAAAAACAGCGTAGAAAACGAAGCTCGGCACTTCGGTATCTTGTTAATAGGTTAGTTCCGGAAAATGCACGAATATGACATAAAGTGTGCATAAAACATGTAGGTATCATCAATAATATGGCATAGAACATAAGAAATTATCGATACGTCGGAGACGTATCAAGCATCCCCAAGCTTAGTTCTGCTCGTCCCGAGCGAGTAAAACGATAACAAAGATAATTTCGAAGTGATATGCCATCATAACCTTGATCATACTATTTGTAAACATATGTAGTGGATGCAGCGATCAAAACAATGGTAATGACATGAGTAAACAAGTGAATCATAAAGCAAAGACTTTTCATGAATAGTACTTCAAGACAAGTATTAATAAGTCTTGCATAAGAGTTAGCTCATAAAGCAATAAATCAAAGTAAAGTCATTGAAGCAACACAAAGGAAGATTAAGTTTCAGCGGTTGCTTTCAACTTGTAACATGTATATCTCATGGATAATTGTCAACATAGAGTAATATAACAAGTACAATATGCAAGTATGTAGGAATCAATACACAGTTCACACAAGTGTTTGCTTCTTGAGGTGGAGAGAGATAGGTGAACTGACTCAACATAAAAGTAAAAAGAATGGTCCTTCAAAGAGGAAAGCATCGATTGCTATATTTGTGCTAGAGCTTTTATTTTGAAAACATGAAACAATTTTGTCAACGGTAGTAATAAAGCATATGAGTTATGTAAATTATATCTTACAAGTTGCAAGCCTCATGCATAGTATACTAATAGTGCCCGCACCTTGTCCTAATTAGCTTGGACTACCGGATCTTTGCAATGCACATGTTTTAACCAAGTGTCACAATGGGGTACCTCCATGCCGCTCGTACAAAGGTCTAAGGAGAAAGCTCGCAATTTGGATTTCTCGCTTTTGATTATTCTCAACTTAGACATCCATACCGGGACAACATGGACAACAGATAATGGACTCCTCTTTAATGCATAAGCATGTGGCAACAATTATTATTCTCATATGAGATTGAGGATATATGTCCAAAACTGAAACTTCCACCATGAATCATGGCTTTAGTTAGCGGCCCAATGTTCTTCTCTAACAATATGCATGCTCCAACCATAAAGGTGGTAGATCTCTCTTACTTCGGACAAGACGGACATGCATAGCAACTCACATGATATTCAACAAAGAATAGTTGATGGCGTCCCCGAAGCATGGTTATCGCACAACAAGCAACTTAATAAGAGATAAAGTGCATAAGTACATATTCAATACCACAATAGTTTTTAAGCTATTTGTCCCATGAGCTATATATTGTAAAGGCGAATGATGGAATTTTAAAGGTAGCACTCAAGCAATTTACTTTGGAATGGCGGATAAATACCATGTAGTAGGTAGGTATGGTGGACACAAATGGCATAGTGGTTGGCTCAAGTATTTTGGATGCATGAGAAGTATTCCCTCTCGATACAAGGTTTAGGCTAGCAAGGTTATTTGAAACAAACACAAGGATGAACGGTGCAGCAAAACTCACATAAAAGACATATTGTAAACATTATAAGACTCTACACCGTCTTCCTTGTTGTTCAAAACTCAATACTAGAAATTATCTAGACTCTAGAGAAACCAAATATGCAAACCAAATTAGCAAGCTCTAAGTATTTCTTCATTAATGGGTGCAAAGTATATGATGCAAGAGCTTAAACATGAGCACAACAATTGCCAAGTATCAAATTATCCAAGACATTTTAGAGTTACTACATGTAGCATTTTCCAATTCCAACCATATAACAATTTAACGAAGAAGAAACTTCGCCATGAATACTATGAGTAGAGCCTAAGGACATACTTGTCCATATGCTACAGCGGAGCGTGTCTCTCTCCCATAAAGTGAATGCTAGGATCCATTTTATTCAAACAAAACAAAAACAAAAACAAACCGACGCTCCAAGCAAAGTGCATAAGATGTGACGGAATAAAAATATAGTTTCGGGGGAGGAACCTGATAATGTTGTCGATGAAGAAGGGGATGCCTTGGGCATCCCAAGCTTAGACGCTTGAGTCTTCTTAGAATATGCAGGGGTGAACCACCGGGGCATCCCCAAGCTTAGAGCTTTCACTCTCCTTGATCATATTGCATCATACTCCTCTTTGATCCTTGAAAACTTCCTCCACACCAAACTCGAAACAACTCATTAGAGGGTTAGTGCATAATAAAAATTAACATGTTCAGAGGTGACACAATCATTCTTAACACTTCTGGACATTGCATAAAGCTACTGGACATTAATGGATCAAAGAAATTCATCCAACATAGCGAAAGAGGCAATGCGAAATAAAAGGCAGAATCTGTCAAAACAGAACAGTCCGTAAAGATGGATTTTATTAGGCCACCAGACTTGCTCAAATGAAAATGCTCAAATTGAATGAAAGTTGCGTACATATCTGAGGATCATGCACGTAAATTGGCTTAATTTTCTGAGCTACCTACAGGGAGGTAGACCCAGATTCGTGACAGCAAAGAAATCTGGAACTGCGCAGTAATCCAAATCTAGTACTTACTTTACTATCAAAGACTTTACTTGGCACAACAAAACTCAAAACTAAGATAAGGAGAGGTTGCTACAGTAGTAAACAACTTCCAAGACACAAATATAAAACAAAGTGCTGTAGCAAAATAACACATGGGTTATGTCCCAAGAAGTTCTTTCTTTATAGCCATTAAGATGGGCTCGGCGAGTTTTAATGATGCACTCGCAAGAAATAGTATTTGAAGCAAAAGAGAGCATCAAGAGGCAAATTCAAAACACATTTAAGCCTAACATGCTTCCTATGCATAGGAATCTTGTAAATAAACAAGTTCATGAAGAGCAAAGTAACAAGCATAGGCAGATAGAACAAGTGTAGCTTCAAAAATTTCAGCACATAGAGAGGCATTTTAGTAACATGAAAATTTCTACAACCATATTTTCCTCTCTCATAATAACTTTCAGTAGAATCATGAGCAAAATCAACAATATAACTATCACATGAAGCTTTCTTATCATGAGTCTCATGCATAAAATTATTACTCTCCACATAAGCATAATCAATTTTATTAGTAATAGCGGGAGCAAATTCAACAAAGTAGCTATCATTATTATTCTCATCAAGTGTAGGAGGCATAGTATAATCACAATAAAATTTACTCTCCATAGTAGGTTGTACCAAAAGACCACTATTATAATCATCATAAATAGGAGGCAAAGTATCATCAAAGAAAATTTTCTCCTCAATGCTTGGGGGACTAAAAAGATCATGAAAACCAGCTTCCCCAAGCTTAGAACTTTCTATATCATTATCAACAATGGTGTTCAAAGCGTTCATACTAATATTACTACCAGCATGCAAATAAGGTTCCATAGGTTTTTTAATTTTCGCATCAAACAATCCATGTTTTAAATCAGGAAATAGAATAAGAAGCTCATTGTTGTCCATTATGCCAAACTAGTGTAAACAAGAAACAAAAAGATGCAATTGCAGGATCTAAAGGAAATAGCTTCGAGCACACACACAACGGTAACCGAAAAGTACTTATACCTGGGACCGGAGTATGAGAGCCTTTTACCTTTCCTCCCCGGCAACGGCGCCAGAAAAGTGCTTGATGTCTACGGGAGCTTCTATTCTTGTAGACAGTGTTGGGCCTCCAAGAGCAGAGGTTTGTAGAACGAGCAGCAAGTTTCCCTTAAGTGGATCACCCAAGGTTTATCGAACTCGGGGAGGAAGAGGTCAAAGATATCCCTCTCATGCAACCCTGCAACCACAAAGCAAGAAGTCTCTTGTGTCCCCAACACACCTAATAGGTGCACTAGTTCGGCGAAGAGATAGTGAAATACGGGTGGTATAAATAAGCGAGTAGCAACGGCACCGAGAAAAGTGCTTTGCCCAGGACGAGTAAATAAGCGGTAGTAACGCAGCGGTAGTAACGCAGCAGTAGTAACACGATAAAACGAGAAACAAGCAGCGATAGCGATATTTAGGAACAAGGCCTAGGGATTAGACTTTCACTAGTGGACACTCTCAACATTGATCACATAACAGAATAGATAAATGCATACTCTACACTCTCTTGTTGGATGATGAACACATTGCGTAGGATTACACGAACCCTCAATGCCGGAGTTAACAAGCTCCACAATTCAATGTTCATATTCAAATAACCTTAGAGTGCAAGAAAGATCAACACGACTAAACCAAGTACTAACATAGCATGCACACTCGTCACCTTCACGCCCCGTAGGAGGAATAGATCATATCAATACTATCATAGCAATAGTTAACTTCACAATCTACAAGAGATCATGATCATAGCATACGCCAAGTACTAACACGGATGCACACACTCGTCACCATTACACCGTGCGGGAGGAATAAAACTACTTTAATAACACATCACTAGAGTAGCACATAGATAAATTGTGATACAAAACATATTGCAATCATAAAGAGATATAAATAAGCACTTCACTACGCCATTCATAACAGTGAGTAAGTATTCTGTGAAATATATCCTAAGAGACCCACACGGTGCACACACTGTCACCTTTACACACGTGGGACAAGGAGTCTCCGGAGATCACATAAGTAAAACTCACTTGACTAGCACAATGACATCTAGATTACAAGCATCACCATATGAATCTCAATCATGTAAGGCAGCTCATGAGATTATTGTATTGAAGCACATAGGAGAGAGATGAACCACATAGCTACCGGTACAGCCCCGAGCCTCGATGGAGAACTACTCCCTCCTCATGGGAGCAGCAGCGGTGATGAAGATGGCGGTGGAGATGGCAGCGGTGTCGATGGAGAAGCCTTCCGGGGCACTTCCCCGCTCCGGCAGGGTGCCGGAACAGAGACTCTCGTCCCCCGGATCTTGGCTTCGCGATGGCGGCGGCTGCGGAAGGTTCGTGGCGAAATAGGCCCCTGGGTCTTTGTTTCGTCCAATTCCGAGAATATTTCGTTACTAGGATTTCGAAACCAAAAACAGCAGAAAACGAGGAACTGGCACTTCGGCATCTTGTTAATAGGTTAGTTCCGGAAAATGCACGAATATGACATAAAGTGTGCATAAAACATGTAGGTATCATCAATAATATGGCATAGAACATAAGAAATTATCGATACGTCGGAGACGTATCGGTCATCAATATTCCGTCGCTTACACCCCTCAACAAAATGGTGTTGCGGAGAGGAAGAACCGGACTCTTATGGATATGGCAAGATCTATGATGGCGGAGTATAAATCCCGCTATAACTTTTGGGCCGAAGCCATCTCCACCGCTTGCCACTCCTCTAACCGGCTCTATCTCCGCAAGGGCTTGAACAAGACTCCATATGAAATACTCACCGGGAACAAGCCTAATATCTCATACTTCAAGGTGTTCGGGTGTAAGTGTTTCTACAAAATCAAAGGAGTTCATTTATCTAAATTTGCTCCTAAAGCTTTGGAGGGTATATTTGTTGGTTACGGTGTCGAATCTCACACTTATAGAATCTTTGATATATCTTCCAAGATTATCATTGAATCTTGTAGTGTGAAGTTCGAAGAAAATGATGGCTCCCAAGTGGGGCAAGTTGATGTTTGTGCAGGTGATGAAATACCTCAAGGTGCCATAGTAAGAAGGGATTTCTATTTTCGTGCCCTCCGTTCCTTAGTTGTGCTCAGTTTTCCCCAGCTCCTTAGTTTTTCCTCAGTTTTCCCCAAGACCTTGGCTGAAACCATCACAGATGCTGTAACGGCCGGTTGCCCGACGGTTGACCGTTATCTTCCGACTAGTGGGGCCACGTAGAGCCCGCAAAGACACGTCGGACCATCCATCTTTGTTTGACCGTAAGCATCGCTGTATCCCCGACCAAAACACGCACGAGTGGGGCTTCGGTATATCGAATGACAAGTGGGCCATGGCGCCGATACAAGGGGCAATACACAGGTAGGAATAGATTTTTAAACGGAGCTCTACGGTGATGGCACGGAGGAGGTGGCCTCGCGGGGTGCCGAGATGAGATCGACGTCCACAAAGAACCGCATGAGGCGAGACTAGACGCATTAGATAGATATGAACTAGACGCGTTTAACCATGCAAAAAAGAGAAGAAATGGTCGACGACATCGACGACTACCTCAAAACTTTGATCGACCGTGTCCGACACGAACGCGAGCAATGTAGAGAAAACTAGTGTCTCTCCTTTTTGGCGTGTATAGATGGGTGCTAGAAGAGTGTGGTGGCGAAGGGAAAGGCCTCGCGGTGGTCTGTGGCGTCCATCATAGCAGGGCGGCGTGGCCGTGCCCACATCGGCGTGGATGCATGTTCGGCATTGGCATCAGCATGTACGTTCGGCATTGGCCTCGGCGGTATCTCTGGTGTGTCAGTGATCGAATGAGGGGACGGGATTGATGGTGCATCCCGACGGTGACCTAGCAGTGGGCGTCGAGCATAGCCGTTCGACCATGCTGATATCGGCATCGGCAAAGTTTGGAGGGCCGTGGTGCTCGAATCAAGGAGGGATTTGTTTCTTGTACGCCAAAAGTGATTTGAAACAAGTTACGTGTTGAAGGTTAGGTAACGAAAGTTTGTAACTAAGCCCAAAATGATACTAGCGCCATGGTGAGGTTCTTTTTGATAGAGCTATACGGTTGGACAAACTTTTTTGACACTTTTTAGATAGGGTTCCTTGTTGTTACACGTATGGCATCATGTGGCAAATTTGGGATCATTTGGAGATGTTCGAAAAAATCACTTTGCTTAAACGCATGCCGTTTCGTCTCACTGAAACCAGCTTTTCTAACAAGGTGATTTATTCTACCTCCTCTAAATGACCTCAAATTTCATACAGCTGATCTTCTATACATATATAGATAGATTGTTTCGTTTTTATATTTTTCGAACTTTTTTATTTCCCTTTATAATATCCAATTGATTTTCAGGTCAAAACCTCGAAAAACAGCATCATGTATGGCATCATTTTCGCCATAAATTTCAAATTTTGTGAAACTTTCCCTTTTAGATATTCCTTGTTGTTATTCCCTTATAGATATGGAATAATGTATGCCAAATTTGGTTAGGTCTCACTGAAACCAGCTTTTGTAACAAGTTAGGCTACCGTGAATAGTAATGGCTACAAGAAATTGGTGATGGTCTATCATTTTTTGCGTGAAAAGTAATGGATACAACAAATCGGTGATGGTTTATCATTTTTTGCGTGAAAATTAATGGCTACAACAAATCGGTGATGGTTTATCATTTGGGATTTTCGTGAAAATTAATGGCTACAACAAATCGGTGACGGTTTATCGGTTTTGCGTGAAAATTTATGGCTACAACAAATCGGTGATGGTTTATCATTTTTTGCGTGAAAAGTAATGCCTAAAAGAGTTCATAATTTTTAGCGCGTGAAAATAAATACAGAAAACCGCCCTTTAGCATACTTAGAGAGTGGAAGGTAACCGCCGACGAGAGAGAGAGGGGTTATCTCGCCCGTTAGATCATACGATCAACGGTCGGCGGGCACGATCCGCGTGACATGGGCTAGACCAATCGGGGCAATGTTGCACGTATGAGAGAATTTGTGGAGGGAGAGGGCAAAGCTGAGTAGTATCAAGAAACCAAGGGCACCTATGTAATAAACGAGACTAAGGGATTCAAATATGAGATTTAAAAAATGGAAAATGCGTGTTTTGTACAATAAAACCCATCTTGACCTATCTCAAACTATTTGCAATACAAATATACATGAGTGTGAGAATTGTGGCCTCATTTAGACAAAGTATGTTTTGGGGAAAGTCTGTTTTGGGAAGGGCTTATTGTGGAAAACCATGCACCTTCATAGCTACTAGGTGATTTGAGAAGGCCTTTGAGAAGTGGCAATTTGTGGTAAAACTTGATTTATCTATGACTTATCTATGTTTTGAGAACTGGCAATTTGTGGTAAAGACTCCATGAGTATGTGCCACTATTTTTCGGAATTTTTGCACATTAAATGACTCATTTAACTAGTTAATCCCATTTGTTGACTCGTCCGTTGACCAGCTACTTGAGGGTAAAACTGAGCATATTGCACTAGCCAGTATTAGCACTCAAGGGGAAAACTGAGCACACAAAAAATGCTAGTATAATGCTCGAGGTTATACCTGAGTATATCTAAATTTCCAGGGTTAGACTCGAGGACGCGTGTTGCGGTGGAGAAATGAAAGACGTGAAATTGTGGATGTGTAGACGCCGGTCGCGGTGCAGAAGTCGAAGACGTGCAATCGTGGACGCGTGGCGCATTGCAGAAGTCCAAGACTTGCAGACGTGCAGTGGTGGACGCGTAGGACGCGGGCCGCATTAACCACCCCTTGCCTTTATAGACGCCTCCTCCCACTATCTCTGTCACTCTCACTCGCCTACGCAACGCCGCCTCTCTCACGTCCCATCATCTTCTCCAAAGCAAAAAACCCTCTCCCTCTCCCTCTCCTCTGCCGGCGAGATGGACAAGGAGAATGCCAATCCCATCATCCACGGCGCCATCGGCTCCAAGCGCGACGCCTCCCTCTTCGACGCCGTCCCCTCAACGGACGTCGCCGCCGTCCCCTCAACGGACGTCGTCGCCGCCTCCGCCGGTGCATCGGAGGCTGCTGCCGCCGGTCGCGGTCAGGTCCCGCCGGGATGGGACCCCTACGAGCCGGTGCCGTACGTCCCGCCCCCGAACCGCTACGACACCTCCATAGAGGACCCATGGAACGAGGTAACTACGGTTTGCTTCTGTTTTGTTCCCCATTCCTTTTTGAACCCTATTTGTGCTTGGTGTAGATGGATCTGTGGATGGATGAGTATTGGGCTAATATTTGCGCCGATTTTATTCCATTTTGCTTTGATCCCTCCTTGATTTCGTTTAAGATTTGGGGTTCGGCCGTTCGGTTAATTTATGCAAGTAATAATGGGATCTCAATCGGTTAATTTATGCAAGTAATCATAGGATCTCAATCGGTTATTTTATGCACGAATCAAAAGATATCAACCGTTTAATTTTGCAAATAATTTGGAATGTGTTCAAGTTCAGATCCGGAATCTGTTTCTTTGCCTATGATGAATCGGTGGGCACGATTTTTACGGGGAGGGTTCAGCGAACCATTTCGTGTACAAATCCGTTGTGCATGAGCTTTGGTTCGCTTACACCGTCCCTCGTAGACATATAATCGTGTCCACTCTAACCGAGGCTGCCTCTGTTTTTCCTAACTTTGTTATCATGCACGTTTGCAACTCATTCACTAATAAATTCCCGTTTGATATGGATCAGCTGTCTGGCAGCGACGTCGGCAGCGACGACGAGCACCATGACGTCAAGACTCGCCAGGTGTTGCGGAGGCTGCAGGTCGGCCGATACGTCTCCTACCTCGACGTCGCCAAGGGTGTCTACAGGTGCCCCTTCTGCACTAGGAGGCTCGGCGGCACTGACTTCAACTGCGTCCTCACGCATGCCGAGAACATCGGCCACAACAACCCCAAGGTCGGTGCGTCGGTGAACCCCAACTCCTTCCGCGCCAAGCACTTGGCGCTCGGCATGCACCTCCGCAGCATCCAGCGGGTGGAGATCTCCGGCGGGCGCATGCCTCCGCTCAAGCCCAAGGCTCCGAAGGGGAGCAACAAGTGGAGGCAGAGGCAAATGGGGTAGGCGGAGTCCTGGACGTGTGCTGCTGCTGCCTCCTCCATTTTGTTGTTGGGATCCCTTTGTTGTTAGCTAGGGATCCCTCGTTGTTATGTTGTTAGTATGATGGTGCCTGTACTGCTCGTGAAGAACCTCGAACCCTACTATGTTTGGCTGCTGAATGCAGCTTATTATCTATATTATCTATCCCTATTCTACTATATGATCTTGTGAATTTATCGTACATTCCACGTAGATTTGCTTCTAGATTTAACTACATACATATGGACCGGATGGAGTACTAGATTGGGCTCCCTACTAGGTTTGCTTGCCATATTGGGCAAACAACGAGGGCCAAAAGGCACAAATAATAATTGAAGAAAGACGAAATGCAAGCTTCTCTAGATTTGATACTAATTAGGTGAAAAAAGGCGGAGAGAAGGAGGCCAGAAAAGGTACTCTTAAAAGGGAAATGCCAATGGCCGAGAGAGACAAAACCCAGCTCCTGCTCACGTGCAACCAAACGCTATCTCGTCATGTCCCACGCGGTCCCTTTCTACCAGCCCCACGCGACGCGGGCCCACACGACGCGGCCCCACACGTCAGCACGGAGCGGTCAACTTAACGGGAATCCTGCCGTCTGAGCTGCCTTCTGCGGGTTTCAAACAAGCACTTGGGGAAAACTGAGGAAAAACTAAGGAGCTGGGGAAAACTGAGCACAACTAAGGAACCGAGGGCACGGAAATAGAAATCCCTAGTAAGAATGGGTGTGGGATTTTTCCGCCCCATTGAGGGACACGGTGTGGCGTCTCGGGAAGAACTATGCTCTACCACGGTGGAGCCCTCATCTTCTCAACATCAACAAACCCCATCTAGTGAAGCAAATGATGCACCAACCCAAGAACAAGAACAAGACCTTCCCTCTTGTGTGCAAGATCAAGGACAAGATCAACCAAGCATTCATGATGGCTCCAATGTGGATCCAATCAACTCTTGTCATTCTCCGAATATTGTTCGAGATCAAGCACATGAGGTTGAGCAACCTCAAGAAATTGAGGAAGCTCAAGTTGAAGGTCAAGACGGGGACCCAAATGATCAAGTTGATCAAGTGACACCTCCAAGTCCAAGAAGAACCAAGGAGGAGATCGAGGCCCGTCGTCTAGCAAGAAGAGATAGGAACCTTGAACTTCGTGGACACACTCATGACAAGGTCCTTGGTGATGTAAGGGCGAAAGTTTCCACAAGAAGGCAATTGGCTAACTTTAGCAATCATCATGCTTATATCTCCTTAGTGGAACCCAATAAAGTATTTGAAGCCCTTGAAGATTCGGATTGGTTGGAAGCTATGCACGAAGAACTCAACAACTTCAAGCGCAACAAAGTATGGACCTTAGTAGAGAAGCCAAAGGGGTGCCGCAATGTTATAGGCACTAAATGGATTTTCAAGAACAAGCAAGATGAGTTTGGAAATGTTGTGAGGAACAAGGCAAGATTGGTGGCTCAAGGGTTCTCTCAAGTTGAGGGAATTGACTTTGGAGAAACCTATGCTCCCGTGGCTCGCCTTGAGTCCATCCGTATCCTTCTTGCTTATGCATCGCATCATAACTTTAAGTTACAACAAATGGATGTGAAAAGTGCATTTCTTAATGGTCCTTTGCATTAAGAGGTTTATGTTAAGCAACCCCCGGGGTTTGAGGATCTCAACTTCCATAACCATGTCTATAAGCTTGATAAAGCACTTTATGGTCTCAAACAAGCTCCTAGAGCTTGGTACGAGCACCTTAAAGAATTATTGGTAGACCGTGGGTTTGATGTTGGGCTAATCGATCCCACTCTTTTTACTAAGAGGGTCAATGGGGAGCTTTTCGTTTGCCAATTATATGTTGATGATATTATCTTTGGCTCTACTAAAAAAGCTTTCAATGATGAATTCTCAAAGCTTATGACCGATAGGTTTGAGATGTCTATGATGGGAGAGATGAAGTTCTTCCTTGGTTTTGAGATCAAGCAATTGAGGGAAGGAACCTTCATCAACCAAGCAAAATATCTCCAAGACATGCTCAAGAGGTTCAAGATGACCGAGTTGAAGGGTGTAGCCACTCCTATGGTTACTAAATGTCATCTTGCACTTGATCCCAATGGTAAAGAGGTGGATCAAAAGGTATATCGCTCCATGATTGGATCCTTTCTTTACCTTTGTGCATCTAGACCGGACATAGTGTTGAGTGTTGGTGTGTGTGCAAGGTATCAAGCTTCTCCTAAGGAGAGCCACATGATGGCTCTCAAAAGAATCTTTCGGTATTTGGTTGATACCCCAAGATATGGTATTTGGTACCCCAAAGGCTCAAGTTTTATTCTCAATGGATATACCGATGCGGATTGGGCGGGTGACAAGGATGATAGGAAATCAACTTCCGGGCTTGCCAATTCCTTGGTAGGTCCTTGGTGTGTTGGTCTTCTAAGAAGCAAAATTGTATATCTCTCTCCACCGCCGAAGCCGAATATGTTGCCGCCGCAAGTGGATGCACTCAATTGTTATGGATGAGGCAAACTTTAAAGGAATACGGTGTCATTTGTGACAAAGTTCTTCTATTATGTGACAATGAAAGTGCCATCAAGATTGCCTATAATCCGGTGCAACATTCAAGAACGAAGCATATTGAGATCCGGAATCATTTCATTAGGATCATGTTGCCCGTGGTGATATTGAGCTTATCTATGTTCCTACCAAAGATCAACTTGCCGATATATTCACGAAGCCTCTTGATGAAGCAAGATTCTCTTATTTGAGGAATGAGCTAAATATCATTGATTCAAGGAGTATAGCTTGACCATCTTGCAAACACACCTTTGTCTCAAAACTTTATTTGGTTTAGATGTGGGCATGGAAATAGGGGAGTGCGGTTTAAATTATTGAGCTATCCCTCCCCCCATAATGCCAACATTAAGAAATCATTCTCTTAATATCATATGTTGATATGTGAGCTTCAATGATGAGTAATGGCTTGGACCCAAGATATATCTTCGCGGTGCCATGCCATAACACTCATATATGGTGTCCTAGGCCACCGCACTCTTCTTTGTGAAGAGTTGGAGTTATTTGAATCTCATCTCCATTTTTATTTGACAACTCCTTGTTCTTATGGGAAATCACTCTAGTTTGGCCTTATTTGCTCATATCTTGCAAACTTGAGTGATCATGTACCATTAACAGTTTGAGCCTTCTAAACCTAAGCCTACACTCATCTATAAGCCATTTCCATCTTGCTCAGATGTCATGATTTGGTAAAAACTTGGAGTTTGAGGATTTCCGGTCGGATGATCTAGGTGATGACCCACAAGTATA
>NW_025900872.1:0-10361 GCF_022539505.1 Lolium rigidum | reverse complement strand
ACAATAATCTCATGAGCTGCCTTACATGATTGAGATTCATATGATGATGCTTGTAATCTAGATGTCGTTATGCTAGTCAAGTGAATTTTACTTATGTGATCTCCTGGAGACTCCTTGTCCCACGTGTGTAAAGGTGACAGAGGTGTGCACCGTGTGGGTCTCTTAGGCTATATTTCACGTAATACTTATTCACTGTTATGAATGGCATAGTGAAGTGCTTATTTATATCTCTTTATGATTGCAATGTATTTTGTATCACAATTTATCTATGTGCTACTCTAGCAATGTTATTAAAGTAGTTTATTCCTCCTGCACGGTGTAATGGTGACAATGTGTGCATCCGTGTTAGTACTTGGCGTATGCTATGATTATGATCTCTTGTAGATTATGAAGTTAACTATTGCTATGATAGTATTGATGTGTACTATTCCTCCTACATAGCATGAAGGTGACAGTGTGCATGCTATGTTAGTACTTGGTTTAGTCGGATTGATCTTTCTTGCACTCTAAGGTTATTTAAATATGAACATTGAATTGTGGAGCTTGTTAACTCCGGCATTGAGGGTTCGTGTAATCCTACGCAATGTGTTCATCATCCAACAAGAGTGTAGAGTATGCATTTATCTATTCTCGTTATGTGATCAATGTTGAGAGTGTCCACTAGTGAAAGTCTAATCCCTAGGCCTTGTTCCTAAATATCGCTATCGTCGCTTGTTTACTGTTTTATCGCGTTACTACCGCTGTGTTACTACTCGCTTGTTTACCGTCCCGGGCAAAGCACTTTTCCGGGTGCCGTTGCTATCGCTCATATATATTCATACCACCTCGTATTTCACTATCTCTTCGCCGAACTAGTACACCTATTAGGTGTGTTGGGGACACAAGAGACTTCTTGCTTTGTGGTTGCAGTGGTTGCATGAGAGGGATATCTTTGACCTCTTCCTCCCCGAGATCGATAAACCTTGGGTGATCCACTTAAGGGAAACTTGCTCGCTGTTCTACAAACCTCTCGCTCTTGGAGGCCCAACACCGTCTACAAGAATAGAAGCTCCCGTAGACATCAAGCAATTTTCTCGGCGCCGCTGCCGGGAGGAAAGGTAAAAGGAACTCATACTCCGGTCTCGTGTAAAGTACTTTTCTCTGGCGCCGTTGTGTGTGTGCTCGAAGCTATTTCCTTTAGATCCTGCAATTGCATCTTTTTGTTTCTTGTTTACACTAGTTTGGCATAATGGACAACATTGAGCTTCTTATTCTATTTCCTGATTTAAAACATGGATTGTTTGATGCGTAAAATTAAAAAACCTATGGAATCTTATTTGCATGTCTGGTAGTAATATTAGTATGAACGCTTTGAACACCATTGTTGATAATAATGTAGAAAGTTCTAAGCTTGGGGAAGCTGGTTTTCATGATCTTTTTAGTCCCCCAAGCATTGAGGAGAAAACTTTCTTTGATGATACTTTGTCTCCTATTTATGATGATTATAATAGTGTTCTTTTGGTACAACCTACTATGGAGAGTAAATTTTATTGTGATTATACTATGCCTCCTACACTTGATGAGAATAATAATGATAGCTACTTTGTTGAATTTGCTCCCGCTATTACTAATAAAATTGATTATGCTTATGTGGAGAGTAATAATTTTATGCATGAGACTCTTGATAAGAATGCTTTATGTGATAGTTATAATGTTGAGTTTGCTCATGTTGCTACTGAAAGTTATTATGAGAGAGGAAAATATGGTTGTAGAAATTTTCATGTTCCTAAAACACCTCTCTATGTGCTGAAATTTTTGAAGCTATACTTGTTTTATCTTCCTATGCTTGTTACTTTGCTCTTCATGAACTTGTTTATTTACAAGATTCCTATGCATAGGAAGCATGTTAGACTTAAATGTGTTTTGAATTTGCTTCTTGATGCTCTCTTTTGCTTCAACTACTATTTCTTACGAGTGCATCATTAAAACTGCTGAGCCCATCTTAATGGCTATAAAGAAAGAACTTCTTGGGAGATAACCCATGTGTTATTTTGCTACAGTACTTTGTTTTATATTTGTGTCTTGGAAGTTGTTTACTACTGTAGCAACCTCTCCTTATCTTAGTTTTGAGTTTTGTTGTGCCAAGTAAAGTCTTTGATAGTAAAGTAAGTACTAGATTTGGATTATCACGCAGTTCCAGCATTTCTTTGCTGTAACGAATCTGGGTCTACCTCCCTGTAGGTAGCTCAGAAAATTAAGCCAATTTACTTGCATGATCCTCAGATATGTACGCAACTTTCATTCAATTTGAGCATTTTCATTTGAGCAAGTCTGGTGGCCTAATAAAATCCATCTTTACGGACTGTTCTGTTTTGACAGATTCTGCCTTTTATTTCGCATTGCCTCTTTCGCTATGTTGGATGAATTTCTTTGATCCATTAATGTCCAAGTAGCTTTATGAAATGTCCAGAAGTGTTAAGAATTATTGTGTCACCTCTCGAACATGTTAATTTTTATTGTGCACTAACCCTCTAATGAGTTGTTTCGAGTTTGGTGTGGAGGAAGTTTTCAAGGATCAAGAGAGGAGTATGATGCAATATGATCAAGGAGAGTGAAAGCTCTAAGCTTAAGGATGCCCCGGTGGTTCACCCTCGCATATTCTAAGAAGACTCAAGCGTCTAAGCTTGGGGATGCCCAAGGCATCCCCTTCTTCATCGACAAATTATCAGGTTCCTTCTCTTGAAACTATATTTTTATTCGGCCACATCTTATGTACTTTGCTTGGAGCGTCGGTTTGTTTTTGTTTTTTTGTTTTGTTTGAATAAAATGGATCCTAGCATTCACTTTGTGGGAGAGAGACACGCTCCGCTGTAGCATATGGACAAGTATGTCCTTAGGCTCTACTCATAGTATTCATGGCGAAGTTTCTTCTTCGTTAAATTGTTATATGGTTGGAATTGGAAAATACTACATGTAGTAACTCTAAAATGTCTTGAATAATTTGATACTTGGCAATTGTTGTGCTCATGTTTAAGCTCTTGCATCATATACTTTGCACCCATTAATGAAGAAACACTTAGAGCTTGCTAATTTGGTTTGCATATTTGGTTTCTCTAGAGTCTAGATAACATCTAGTATTGAGTTTTGAACAACAAGGAAGACGGTGTAGAGTCTTATAATGTTTACAATATGTCTTTTATGTGAGTTTTGCTGCACCGTTCATCCTTGTGTTTGTTTCAAATAACCTTGCTAGCCTAAACCTTGTATCGAGAGGGAATACTTCTCATGCATCCAAAATACTTGAGCCAACCACTATGCCATTTGTGTCCACCATACCTACCTACTACATGGTATTTCTCCGCCATTCCAAAGTAAATTGCTTGAGTGCTACCTTTAAAATTCCATCATTCACCTTTGCAATATATAGCTCATGGGACAAATAGCTTAAAAACTATTGTGGTATTGAATATGTACTTATGCACTTTATCTCTTATTAAGTTGCTTGTTGTGCGATAACCATGCTTCGGGGGACGCCATCAACTATTCTTTGTTGAATATCATGTGAGTTGCTATGCATGTCCGTCTTGTCTCGAAGTAAGAGAGATCTACCACCTTAATGGTTGGAGCATGCATATTGTTAGAGAAGAACATTGGGCCGCTAACTAAAGCCATGAATCATGGTGGAAGTTTCAGTTTTGGACATATATCCTCAATCTCATATGAGAATAATAATTGTTGCCACATGCTTATGCATTAAAGAGGAGTCCATTATCTCGTTGTCCATGTTGTCCCGGTATGGATGTCTAAGTTGAGAATAATCAAAAGCGAGAAATCCAAAATGCGAGCTTTCTCCTTAGACCTTTGTACAGAGCGGCATGGAGGTACCCCATTGTGACACTTGGTTAAAACATGTGCATTGCAAAGATCCGGTAGTCCAAGCTAATTAGGACAAGGTGCGGACACTATTAGTATACTATGCATGAGACTTGCAACTTGTAAGATATAATTTACATAACTCATATGCTTTATTACTACCGTTGACAAAATTGTTTCATGTTTTCAAAATAAAAGCTCTAGCACAAATATATCAATCGATGCTTTCCTCTTTGAAGGACCATTCTTTTTTACTTTTATGTTGAGTCAGTTCACCTATCTTTCTCCACCTCAAGAAGCAAACACTTGTGTGAACTGTGCATTAATTCCTACATACTTGCATATTGCACTTGTTATATTACTCTATGTTGACAATTATCCATGAGATATACATGTTACAAGTTGAAAGCAACCGCTGAAACTTAATCTTCCTTTGTGTTGTTTCAATATCTTTACTTTGATTTATTGCTTTATGAGTTAACTCTTATGCAAGACTTATTGATGCTTGTCTTGAAGTACTATTCATGAAAAGTCTTTGCTTTATGATTCACTTGTTTACTCATGTCATTACCATTGTTTTGATCGCTGCATTCATTACATATGTTTACAAATAGTATAATCAAGGTTATGATGGCATGTCACTTCAGAAATTATCTTTGTTATCGTTTTACCTCGCTCGGGACGAGCAGAACTAAGCTTGGGATGCTTGATACGTCTCCGACGTATCGATAATTTCTTATGATCCATGCCATATTATTGATGATACCTACATGTTTTATGCACACTTTATGTCATATTCGTGCATTTTCTGGAACTAACCTATTAACAAGATGCCGAAGTGCCACCATAGGGCGGCGCGGCCCAGCCCTTGGCCGCGCCGACCTGTGGTGTGGGGCCCCCGTGTGGCCCCCCACGCTGCCCTTCCGCCTACTTAAAGCCTCCGTCGCGAAACCCCTGATGCGAAAAACCACGATACGGAAAACCTTCCAGAGCCGCCGCCATCGCGAAGCCAAGATCTGGGGGACAGGAGTCTCTGTTCCGGCACCCCGCCGGAGCGGGGAAGTGCCCCGGAAGGCTTCTCCATCGACACCGCTGCCATCTCCACCGCCATCTTCATCACCGCTGCTGCTCCCATGAGGAGGGAGTAGTTCTCCATCGAGGCTCGGGGCTGTACCGGTAGCTATGTGGTTCATCTCTCTCCTATGTGCTTCAATACAATAATGTCATGAGCTGCCTTACATGATTGAGATTCATATGATGATGCTTGTAATCTAGATGTCGTTATGCTAGTCAAGTGAATTTTACTTATGTGATCTCCTGGAGACTCCTTGTCCCACGTGTGTAAAGGTGACAGTGTGTGCACTGTGTGGGTCTCTTAGGCTATATTTCATAGAATACTTATTCACTGTTATGAATGGCATATTGAAGTGCTTATTTATATCTCTTTATGATTGCAATGTATTTTGTATCACAATTTATCTATGTGCTACTCTAGCAATGTTATTAAAGTAGTTTATTCCTCCTGCACGGTGTAATGGTGACAGTGTGTGCATCCGTGTTAGTACTTGGCGTATGCTATGATTATGATCTCTTGTAGATTATGAAGTTAACAATTGCTATGATAGTATTGATGTGTACTATTCCTCCTACATAGCATGAAGGTGACAGTGTGCATGCTATGTTAGTACTTGGTTTAGTCGAATTGATCTTTCTTGCACTCTAAGGTTATTTAAATATGAACATTGAATTGTGGAGCTTGTTAACTCCGGCATTGAGGGTTCGTGTAATCCTACGCAATGTGTTCATCATCCAACAAGAGTGTAGAGTATGCATTTATCTATTCCGTTATGTGATCAATGTTGAGAGTGTCCACTAGTGAAAGTCTAATCCCTAGGCCTTGTTCCTAAATATCGCTATCGCTGCTTGTTTACTGTTTTACTTGCGTTACTACCGCTGCGTTACTTACCGCTTGTTTACTCGTCCTGGGCAAAGCACTTTTCTGGTGCCGTTAGCTACTGCTCATATATATTCATACCACCTGTATTTCACTATCTCTTCGCCGAACTAGTACACCTATTAGGTGTGTTGGGGACACAAGAGACTTCTTGCTTTGTGGTTGCAGGGTTGCATGAGAGGGATATCTTTGACCTCTTCCTCCCTGAGATCGATAAACCTTGGGTGATCCACTTAAGGGAAACTTGCTGCTGTTCTACAAACCTCTGCTCTTGGAGGCCCAACACTGTCTACAAGAATAGAAGCTCCCGTAGACATCAGCTCTTCGGCATCTCGTCAATAGGTTAGTGCCGGAAAATGCATAAATATGACATATAATGTGTATAAAACATGTGAGTATCATCATAAAAGTAGCATGGGACATAAGAAATTATAGATACGTTTGAGACGTATCACGGGATCACACAATGGCATCAACGTGTTGCAGCAGTCTCCGGTGTTCAGCAAATTAGTAGAAGGGCATGCTCCACCATGCAACTATGAGATAAATGGCCACCAATATACCAAAGGCTATTACCTAGCCGATGGTATATATCCAAAATGGGCAACTTTTGTCAAAACAATCTCGGCTCCATTAGGTCAGAAGAATTGCCACTTTGCTTTGCGACAGGAGGCTTGCAGGAAAGATGTCGAGCGGACATTTGGTGTGCTTCAAGATCAATTTGCAATTGTCCGGTACCCTGCTCTAAGCTGGTTTCACGACCAAATGTGGGAGGTGATGCAGGCTTGTGTGATCATGCACAACATGATATCGAGGATAACCGCAAGAATCATGCGAGGACACATGTTGGTCCCTATGAGTGTCAGGGTCCTCTTGCGGAGGTTGATCATGAGTTGCCTGCAGATTTTGCTGATTTCCTCACCATGCACGCAGAGATCCGTGACAACAATGCTCACAAGAAACTTCAAAATGATCTCGTTGAGCATATGTGGAGGATCAAATGATTATCAGTAAATACCGCGGCACCTTGATCTAGCCCCATTTATTACATTTATTTAGTTGTTTTATTGTTTTTTGTATTTTAATTTAAAAATAATCTCAGCAAACATATTTATTTGTATGCTATATTTAATAAATGGTTGTGTTTTAGAAAATCCTATAAAAAAGTTTAGGCGCGGTGTTTGGGGGACGCGGCTGCGGAGCGACGTCCCCCAAACACGACACGAACAAAACACGTCCCAAACATTTGATCCGACACTGTTGGGAACGCTTTAGAGGACGCGGCTGGAGATGCCCTCACACTAGCTGGTCGCGAGCGTCCATTTGCGTCGTCTCGCGGACATATTTTTTCCGCGCGTCCGTTTGCGTCTGGGTGTGCGTCCACCGGGGCGACCCATTTTTAGATTTGCAACATATTTGAAAGTAATATAGTAGTACATTTGATAGCATAGAAACTATAGAAAGTAAAATCTAAACTACTTGCTGCCTGACGGGCCGGCTCCGTCGTTGCGTCGCTCCCTCGCCTGCTTCTCCGCCCCCTCCCGTGCGGCCGCTATGACTCGGTGCGCCGCCGCGTCCTCTTGCAAGCTTTGCTCCAGCCTCGCGTTGGCGGCGTCGTCCTTGAGCGTCTCGAAGGACTCGACTATGGCTGTCTGCTCCGCCGCCCTCTCTTCCAGGGTAGGCGCATCAGGGTCGTCGGAAGACCATGATATGTCGGAGTCGGAGTACTCGCGGCAGCGGCGGCCGCCACCCTGCGCTGCTCCAGCTCGGCGTCGACCGCCGCATGGGCCGCCCGCTCCTCCTCTGCTTCCTTCTCCGCTTCAGCCAGGGCTGCGGCGTCCCTGACCGGGTGGAGGAGGTCGATGCTGTCTTCGGAGTCGAACTCCTCGTCGGAGCTCGAGGCCGGGGGAGGTGGAGTGGGAGGTGGAGGTGGAGTGGGAGGTGGAGGTGGAGGTGGAGGCGCGGCAGCCTGGCCGCGGCCGGCGCTGCTCATGGTGGCTCCGGCGGAGTCTGAGCGGCAGCGGCGCTACGGTGGAGGTTGTGCGGCGGCTAGGGTTTAGTGGGGAGGAGATGAGATGCTCGCGCCCCTGTTTATATAGATCGGAGGCAGGGCGATGGCCGCGGCACGCGTGTCATCGCCATTACTTCGTGCGCAGAGGTAGGCGACGGCCGCGCGCCACGCGAGGCATCGCCATTTACGCGGCCGCAGACTGCCGAAGCGACGCCTCGGCGCCAGTACTGGCGGAGAAGACGCATCGACGCTGGGTCACTGCTAGGCGGGCCAGACGAAACGTCCGCCAGACGCGAGCGGACACTTTGCGCGTCCGCAGAGAAGCATCCGAGGCGCATATTTGAGTTAGGTTTGCGTCTCTGCCAAATAGCTTTCCAATGATATAATTTTTGAGACATATATTTTATATTTATTAATCAAAATAATAGTTAAAGCAATTTTTTAAACTACGTACGGCGCCTGTTAAATTGAAACGGAGGGAGTAGCACACTCTTCTTATCAACATCTCTTGTATTAGCACTACACATGACATACAATTTATCATAATTCACAACTTGACCCGCACAAACATCATTATCGGTTGTCAGTGGAGGTGAACGAATTGAATAAGAGATACACTCATGTTTAAATCCGTGCTTCTCCATCAGATTCCCCTCGGCACTACAGGCCTTGTTTTGCAGGATGATATTGGCAGGTATTTCAGATCTTGGAGGTTGCCAGATAGGTATTCATCATCGATTCCGTTTCTGAGGAAGAAGTCTACTCCAGGAAGTGCCTCCGCGTCGATAACGCGCGGAGAGAATAAATGTCGGAAAAGGGTGATCGACGACATCGCTAAGAGCATCTCCACTCGTCCCCCCGAACAGGCCCCCGGCGAGCGTTTTTTCCATCCGGACGGCGTAATTCGGCCCAGTCGCGCCCCCGGTTCCTCGTTTTCGTCCGGAATTGGGCCTAAATTCATCCGGCGATCCCACGCCATCCCCGGCCCCCCGGGGAGCGCTCGGGGACTCCGGACGAAACGAAAGCGCGCGAAACGGCGAGGAAACTTCCCGCGCGTCTGGTGGCCCCAACTTGTCGGTGAGAGAAACCGATCGTCGTCCTCATCACATCGTCTTCCGCGCGCTGTAAAAGCCTGCCGCCGGTCTGCATTCGCTGGCCACGCGGCGAGTTAATGTCGTCGTCTTCCGCGCACGCATCGTCTTCCGCGCGCACTAAAGGCTGCCGCCGGTCAGCTCGCCGCAAACGCGTCGCAATCCACGCGGCATTTAATCGCCGCGCCAGCCACGCCTATATACGCCGGTCCGCTCGCCGCGAGGCGTACCCCGTGCTCCACTCTCCCTCCACTCTCCCTCTACTCTCAAGATGGCGTTCTCACGACGACGACGGCGCAGCCAACAACGGCTTCCCCGCCGGTCGCTCCACGCGTGGGAGGGGCACCTCCTCCACCAGCGGGGTACCCCTGCCCGCCGGACACGAGGCCTCCCGGAGGCGGCTGGCGGCTAAGTGCTGGCGGCGTTCCAATCCCGCCGCCGCCGCGGGGCCATGCCCTCGACGTCGCTATCGAGGAGGCGAGGATGACGATGACCGACGAGGAGCGCGCCGACCCGCGCCACCACCCCGAGAACTACACGTGGTGGAACTCCTACTTCCTCTGGCGGTGGGAGCGGGAGCTGGCGGCCTACGACGGCCCGCCGCCTCCGCCTGCGCGCAACAACGCCGCGGGCCGCCGACGGTGGTGGAGCGCGCCGGAAAGGACGCTGGCGAACGTCCTCGCGCACATCGAGGGCGGCAACTTCCCGGTGCTCACGATGCCCCCTCCATCGGCATCGAGGGCATCGGCGAGCCGCCGTCGGGGAAGCGTCTGGCAGCCACGGCGCATGGCTGCCAGCTCGTCGTCTTCCGGATCGGCGTCAAGGTCATCCTTGGCGCCGGTGAAGAGGGAGGAGGCGACGTCGCCTTCGAAGCCGGTGCGCGTCAAGAAGGAGCCGGCGTCTTCGCCGGCGTCCAGAGGGCGCAGCAGCGGCGCCCTCGTCATCCGCGAACAGCCTTCGCGCGCCGCAGCGGCCGGAAGAAGACGAAGAAAGAGGCCGCCGCAAGCCAGCTCGCCGAGGAGGAGGCGAAGCGCGCGGAGGACGCCGCGATGGTGTTGACTGCCAAAACCCACCGGCGGGCAGCGGCCTTGTCAACACTGTAGAGCCGGGGGGAGCCTAGAGCTGCGGCTGGCTGAGACCCCTCCGAGCGACGGCCCGCAATGCTCTTCTGGTCACACGCGGCGCTGCGGCGTGCAGGGCGTGCCACCTGACCTATACCCTGGTCAGGAAGGTGATGAGATTGCCTCGCTTAGTTTCCTGCAGGGCATACATGTAAACGCAAATACGAGCCTCGATCGGCCTCGGGTTATCCCGTGAATCGGCTCAAAGAGCCGATCCACCCATGATCCGTACGGGGTGTACGAATACTTGGTGGTCCTGCTTGATCAAGATGAAGCTAATGAGATCTACGACGATTTAGGGTTTTCACCACATAATCGGATCATCCTACTCC
>NW_025900871.1:0-43271 GCF_022539505.1 Lolium rigidum | reverse complement strand
GGCTTTGCCCAACCTCATCGAACTGGATGGGGTCGTCCAAGATGTCCTCAGCATACGCGTGCTTAACTAACTCGATACGCGTGTTCTGATGGAACCACTCGAGGTAGTTGTTGAAAGCGGTGAAGTCGTGAGGCTGTTATCACCAGAATTTAACCGAGTCAGAGGTGGGCCGCGATCAGGATGGGCTTAAAGAAATATACATGGAGGATTACGTGAATCGGCCTGTTATACCAAGTTGGGTTTAGTTGCCCGTGTATCTCGTAACATATTAGATCGTATCTTAGTTTAGAGAGTAGAATCTTACTCGTGCACGGTTTGGTGCACGCCCACATTAGAAAGTCCGCCGGACTATAAATATGTACCTAGGGTTTATGGAATAAACAACAACTCACGTTCAACCCCAAAACAAACCAATCTCGGCGCATCGCCAACTCCTTCTGTCTCGAGGGTTTCTATCGGTAGCGACATGCTGCCTAGATCGCATCTTGCGATCTAGGCAAGCACAAGCCCCACGTTGTTCATGCGTTGCTCGTATCGAAGCGCTTTTGATGGCGAGCAACGTAGTTATCATTAGATGTGTTAGGGTTAGCATTGTTCTTCGTTTAAGCATGCTTACGTAGTGCAACCCTTGCATATCTAGCCGCCCTCACGCCTATCTCAGTGTGGGGCGGCACCCCGCTTGATCATTATTTAGTAGATCTGATCCGTTACGATTGCTCCTTGTTCTACAAGGATTAGTTTAATATCCGCAATAGTTAGGCCTTACAAAGGGGGGAGGATCCAAAGGCACGTGAGGGTGGCGTTCGCAAGTCCTAAACAGGATGTTCCGAGGATCAACTTCATGTTGGTTTTTAGGCCTTGTTTAGGATCGGCTTACGAGCACCGTGCGTGGCCGCGAGGCCCAACCTCGGAGTAGGATGATCCGATTATGCGGTGAAAACCCTAAATCGTCGTAGATCTAATTAGCTTTATCTTGATCAAGCAGGACCACCAAGTATTCGTGCACCCCGTACGAATCATGGGTGGATCGGCTCTTTGAGCCGATTCACAGGATAACCCGAGAGCCGATCGAGGCTCGTATTTAACGTTTACATGTATGCCCTGCAGAAACTAAGCGAGGCATCCCCATCACCTTCCCGGCCAGTATAGGTCGGTGGCACGCCCTGCACTTCGCATCGCCGCGTGTGACCGTAAGAGCATTGCGGGCCGTCGCCGGAGGGGTCTCAGCCAGCCGCAGCCTCTAGGCTCTTCCCGGCTCTACGCGTGCTGACAAGGCCGCTGCCCGCCGGTGGGTTTTGGCAGCCAACACATTCTCGGCACGCCCGGTGGGACCATCGTCTACATCAACCACATCGCCATCTACATCCGAGATGGCGGACGGCACGCCAGCCACCTACGAGGAGCCGCTCGACGAGCTCAAGAAGCAATATAACGAGATCAAGGCCACCCTCGAAGCCGACCTCATCGGCTCTTTTCGTAGAACCCGTTCCCATGGCATCGGATGGAAGGGATTCTCACCGCAAGGTGCTCTCGATGGGATAGACCTCTCCGCCCGTCGGAGGAACGCACCGTGGGACCGCGGGCAGAGATCAACTACTTGGTGGCTCACTCGCTACATCGCCACTCGAAAACTTGGTCAACGTGTTGGAGCGTGTCGCTCGCGCGTAATCCAGAGATCATGAGCCACCGCACTCGCCGTCGTGACCAGCTCTCGGGACTCATCAAGGAGAGTTGCCATTCCGAGCCCCGTCCACCGCTGCCATATGCGTTGGCAGCGACTCGCCGAAGTGCCGACTACACCGACATTCCTCGTCTACAAGATTGGTGGTGACCCTAGTGACTACCGGTCTTAATGGAGGCGCCTAAGGAGATCCCTCAAGGATACGCGTGCACGTATGTGCCGTATTGTGGTGACCGGGCACTCACAAACCAGGCCACAACATCGGGGACTCCGGCGAAGACAGGAGGAACGTCGCCGACGTAGCTTGAGAAGCGTACGTGGCTAACTAAGTACGCCACACCGACGAAACTCCCGAGCCCAGCCTCCCGCAGTTGGCTCGCAGGCTGGAAAAGCAAACATGGCTGGCTAAGTACGCCACCCCGGCGAATCTTCGCAGTGCAACTCCTACGGCCAGCACAGCGGATCGATCAGCACCATACCGAGAGACCAGTTCGGCATGGTGCCGAAAAGAAGGGCAATCGGCTATTCCAAGCCGTACCCCGACGATTACGAGATGATCCCGCCGCCACCTAAATATCGGCTCCCTGACTTCTCCAAATTCAGTGGATCAGATGGCTCCAGCTCCATCGAGCACGTCGGCCGATATTTGGCTCAACTAGGACCGGCTTCGTTGTCGGATCAGCTTCGCGTGAGGCTCTTTCTCACAGTCCCTCACGGGATCGGCTTTTGGATGGTACACCTCTTTGCCAGCAAACTCCATCCAGCCTTGGAAGCAATTGGAAGAACGAGCTCCATATGCAATACCGTTCGTAAGCTTCCGAGTCCGGCATTGCCGATCTAGCACAACTACGTCGAAGCGCGGGGAAACGGTGACGAGTACATCCAGCGCTTCAGAATCTTAGGAACCGATGTTATTCGGTTCGTATAACCGAAAAGGAAGCAACCGAGTTGGCGTAGCCGGCCTTGCAACACAGCCTCAAGGACATGGCCTCCCAAGCAGATTATCCCTCGCCGGCGCACATGGTTCGTAAACTATCAGCATACGAACAGCACCACCCGGACTCGTACCAAGACAAGTTCAAGCGTGCGTAGTCATGGTCGATACAGCAGGAAGATGAAGCGCCTGCGGGAGACCAAGAAATAGCAGTGGCTGAGTGGACTCGGGGAGGAACCCCCGTGTCCTGCAAATGGGTAAAGCCACCAGGGCCGCCCAGGGGATTTGATTTCGACGTGACCAAGACTGAGCAGATCTTCGACCTCCTGCTCAAGGAGAAACAGTTGACGATTCCTGAAGGTCTCAAGTTCCCCACGGCGAAGGAGCTAAACGGAAAGCCGTACTGCAAATTCCACAACTCGCTCTCCCATGCCACCAACGACTGCCGGGTGTGGCGTCAGCACATCCAAGCGGCGATAGAGAAGGGGCGGCTAATTTTCAACCAGTACGCCATGAAGGTCGACACCCAACCCTTCCCCGCCGTTAACATGGTGGAAGTCACCTACCCTGAGGGTTGCCAGCCCAGTCCCTCGTTCAAGCATCAACATGGTAGGACTCGGGAACCACTCGGCAAAGATGGAGATGAGGGCAGCTGCTCTCATAGCAAGGATACAGAGGAGGCCGCTCCACGCGATCGGCTCCGTCATGATGGCAAGCGCTATGTCACAGAGGGAGAGGTGAAGAATATAAGATATCAGCGACTCCTCTCTGATCACCTCCTCAACAAATATGTGAGTCAGTATGACCAACGCCGACGGTCCAATTATGATGATAGAGGAGAGCGTCTGGCTAGAGAAGCCAGAAGATATCGTCGGCAGGATCGCGATGAGGAGGAGCACGAGCGCTGTGCCACGGAAACATCAAGGGAGCAAGATGACAACGCCAGACATCGGGACCGCCCCTTCTTCGTACACCGCCGGGATTCAGGAATGAGCCGATTGCCCACAATCGGCAATTGCCCGAATGCAACAAGAAGAAGAAGGAGGCAGCCCACGTGTCCGTGTTCGAGCGCCTAGGGCCTCTCCCGCCACAAAGCAAACGCGCCGAGTCACCTCGTTGGGCAGATCTTGAGGATTCGAAGACGAGGGAGAAGTAGAAGAAGACAGGTACCACCGGCCAAGGTGGTGCCCTGACGGACTCAGCCGTTCCCAAAAGCGCAGGGTTCAGCGATTGCGTGGCCTGGAGGAAGCCGAAAGGTTATACCTGCATACGCTAAGGAAGGCACGGCCTGATCTGGCCGCAAAAGTTCAGCGAGCCCTGGACGAAGAGGGTCGTCCACGGAAAATGGAGTGGCGCCCTAAACAGAGGAAAGCCGATGATGAGACATCGGCTGGTACAAACATGGTACTCGTCTTGCCGACAGAGCTTAGTGCTCCACGACTCTACGGTGCACTCAAGGTGGACGACAGCAAGCGCATCAAGTCAGAGGTTGGGTTGGTTTTATCCAGCCTAACCGAATAGCAAGATTGAACCAATGAGCAAACCAGGCAGGGCTGATCCTTGTGATCGGCCCCAAAAATTTATGAAAGGAACTTGCAAAACCTTCACCGAGCAAGCAACGTGGAGGCCGATTCCAGCAATCGGCCAAAATTATCCTCACCCACCATTCTACCTGGGTTCGACATGTCATCCAACAGAGCCGATACCATCAATTCTCTTGACAGAATCGGCTCGGGGGGGCACCCAGGTAGATAAAATACGAGGATATGCAACGGAAGCATCTCATCTTCTGGTGGTGGGTATTGCAATATGGGGGCCGATGCACAGGTCGGTCGTAAAAAAAAAAATATATATATATATATATATGAAAATTCGAAAATTTTCGAGCACAGCCGATGCAGCAGGCATCGACTTCAGAATCAAGAAACAACCGATGCAGCAGACGTCGACTCAAGGGGATCAGAGGATCGAAGAGGGTTTTAATGAAAGAACTCCTTAATGGAGTAGCTTAAGAGCTTGGATCCTCTCTTCAAGGACAAGGCCAAGAGCAGCCTGGACGTGTGGATCAGGTCAAAGGTGGGTTGCATCAGGTCCACCAAAGGGAAAGCTCGGGGGGCAGCTCACCTTGAAGGCTTTCCGCTCAGAGAAGCCGATTTGTGTTCAAATCGGCTGGCGCTGCATAAGGAACTTCCCCACACACGATCAAGCCCAGGTCTATGCAGCTCATTTGCGTATCCTCGTCTCTGTTTTGCCTTGGCTGAGACTCGGGGGGCAACAGGCCTGGTAGATGTTCTATTGAAGAACCGATTGGGGTACCATCGGCTGATCTCTGTTGCAACCTTCTTCACAAAACGATGCGCTCGCTAAGGAGAATCTCTGAAACTGGTAGGAGAATTAGGGGCTCTCTTGGAAGTCCCACAGTATCTACTGGAAAGAGAATCATCAGTTGAAGGATGGAAGGGTGAATGTCAAAAGACCGATGCGTTGCTATCGGCTCATTGCGCATTGGCAAAGGGGGCGAATCGGCAGGGTCAGCATAAGAGAGGATCGGCTAAATCAAGCTCAAAAGGAAATCAGCAAAATCGAATTGAGGAAAAAGTTCTTCATTAATAGGCGGGATTTCTTACATCAAAGAGCTGATTGCTCCCAGAAGGAAATATTAGGGGATACATTGCCCCATCTACTACTACTGGCCCTATGCTAGAGGTCCTATCTACGGGCCGTCATCGCCCTCGTCGTCATCCTCGGAGCTCTCATCGGCACCGCTGCCGATGGGCTCCTCGTCGCTACTCCCATAGCCCTCCACGGGGGCTTCATCCCCGTCTTCGTCGTCGCCGCTGTCGTCGTCGTCCCACCACATGCGGAGGCGCTCGCCGGCGGGTAGCCCTCGAGGGAGTCGTCGCTGTCGTCGTCCTCCTCCTCCTCTTCCTCCTCCCCCACCCCCTCGGAGGAGGTGAAGTCGTCCCAGGAGAAGCGATCGTCATCGCTCTCCTCCTCCGATTCCCCGTCGGCGAGGAAACGGAGGTCGCTCTCCCCGTCCGTCGAGGACTGGTCGTCCTCGGACCGGATGGAGAAGTCATGGTCCGACTCCTCCCCGGCCGCAATGGCGCGACGGGTGTTGGCCGCATGGACCGCCGCCGGGTTGTGCTCCGGCGTCGGCTCGCGGGACATGGAGGACTGGCTGGAAGGATCCGATAGGGCAGAGGAGGAAGAAGACATGATGGCGCAGGAGGACTTTTGGACTGCTAATGCGAGAGGGATGCAGAGCAGAACTATTCATAGCGGTTAAATAAAAGGGGATATGGTGAAAATTCAATGCCACGAGTAGCTTCCGAGGAAGTGATGCTTGAAAGAAAGAGAAGAGACTGCCAAGTCACGCGGAGAAGTTGAGAAGGCAAGTCATCATGGTGACGGATACTGCGACGGTTCTGCCACGACATGACCCGACGAAAGCGTAATGATTTTGGAAATGCCATTTCCAAAACCAGGGGGGCATGTGTTATCACCAGAATTTAACCGAGTCAGAGGTGGGCCGCGATCAGGATGGGCTTAAAGAAATATACATGGAGGATTACGTGAATCGGCCTGTTATACCAAGTTGGGTTTAGTTGCCCGTGTATCTGTAACATATTAGATCGTATCTTAGTTTAGAGAGTAGAATCTTACTCGTGCACGGTTTGGTGCACGCCCACATTAGAAAGTCCGTCGGACTATAAATATGTACCTAGGGTTTATGGAATAAACAACAACTCACGTTCAACCCCAAAAACAAACCAATCTCGGCGCATCGCCAACTCCTTCGTCTCGAGGGTTTCTATCGGGTAAGCGACATGCTGCCTAGATCGCATCTTGCGATCTAGGCAAAGCACAAGCCCCACGTTGTTCATGCGTTGCTCGTATCGAAGCGCTTTTGATGGCGAGCAACGTAGTTATCATTAGATGTGTTAGGGTTAGCATTGTTCTTCGTTTAAGCATGCTTACGTAGTGCAACCCTTGCATATCTAGCCGCCCTCACGCCTATCTCAAGTGTGGGGGCGGCACCCCGCTTGATCATTATTTAGTAGATCTGATCCGTTACGATTGCTCCTTGTTCTACAAGGATTAGTTTAATATCTGCAATAGTTAGGCCTTACAAAGGGGGGAGGATCCAGTGGCACGGAGGGTGGCGTTCGCAAGTCCTAAACAGGATGTTCCGAGGATCAACTTCATGTTGGTTTTTAGGCCTTGTTTAGGATCGGCTTACGAGCACCGTGCGTGGCCGCGAGGCCCAACCCGGAGTAGGATGATCCGATTATGCGGTGAAAACCCTAAATCGTCGTAGATCTAATTAGCTTTATCTTGATCAAGCAGGACCACCAAGTATTCGTGCACCCCGTACGAATCATGGGTGGATCGGCTCTTTGAGCCGATTCACGGGATAACCTGAGAGCCGATCGAGGCTCGTATTTAACGTTTACATGTATGCCCCGCAGGAAACTAAGCGAGGCATCCCCATCACCTTCCCGGCCAGGTATAGGTCGGGTGGCACGCCCTGCACTTCGCATCGCCGCGTGTGACCGGAAGAGCATTGCGGGCCGTCGCTCGGAGGGGTCTCAGCCAGCCGCAGCTCTAGGCTCTTCCCGGCTCTACGGTGTTGACAAGGCCGCTGCCCGCCGGTGGGTTTTGGCAGTCAACGGAGGCACAATCCGCTCGGGGCCAGCATTCCGTGCCGCTTCCAAGCGAGTGTTGGAACGCTGCGATGTGGCCGCTATGATGGATCGGCCAATTTGTGATCTTCCTCCGCCGCCGCCTATCAAGCCTGCAAGAATCAACAAGTTAGTTTGTACCTCTTCTATCAAGAATCTTCCATCGCATGATTCCGAAGTTTACCTATGAAGCGCCTTGTCCGTGTCTTGCCACATTGGTGGGCACTCCCGATACAGCCCAAACTGTCTCATCACTCTTTGCGGCTGGTGGTGTTCAACAAGCCACATGCATATGAGTGGGCAGCGCATACGCCAGAACCGCGCCTCCTCCGTGCACTTGGGGTTCAGGTCAGCCATCCCCGCGCAAATATTAGACATTTCAACACATACATACATAGGATTTCAACACATACATGTAAAATTTCATATCTAGGGCTCCAACAAATCTTTGGTTCAAACACATATACTACAATGTAGATTCCACCAACATAAATTTCTACATATCCAAATCCAAGAAATCTACCAAATCTAGGGTTCATACCCAAATCTACCAAATCCACCAACACTATTGGATGAATCGGAGGGAATCGAAGGGGAATACCTTGAGGAATGGAGGAGGAAGGAGTTGGCCGGATAGATCTGATGATTCCTTGGTTGATTTGGTGGGGGGGCGAAGGGGAGGCGTGCGGCGGCGGCGGTTGGGGAGGAGAAGGAGAGAGGAAGAGAAAGAAGAAAGAAGGGTCGGGCTGGGCGCGGGCGCGGGCGCCACACTTAAGTGGATGTGTGGCGCCCGTGGCATCGGCGCCACACAGGCTGGTGTGGCGCCCGTGGCATCGGCGCCACACATCGAGCCTCGCAAAACGGCTAAGTCCCAGAGGAATTGTCTCACAGTATGTTTTGGGGGATTTCAAGTGCATGTGTGGCGCCGTTGGGAGGGGCGCCACACATGCTGCCACGTCGGATGGGCGCACCAGCTCAGCGTCGATGGCGCCACGTCGGCTGGGTGTGTGGCGCCGGCCGGAGGGGAGCCACATGGGCATGTGTGGCGCCCGTGGGAGGGGCGCCACACAAAAGGGTTAGATTGGTGAAATAGTTTCGCCGGAGGGTTAGTCTGTGCTTTTCTTCCACTTTTGGGTTATTTTTGTGTAAATCGCCAAATTAAGGTCACGTTCAGACTGGTCACGTGTAGATTAATACTGTAGTAAAACTAATTTTTACCGCCTATAAAGCAAAATCCTACTAACTATAATTGTCATAATCTATCTTTTCATCAAACAAAATTATCCACAAAACAGGGTTTTCAGGCATGTGATTTTATTTATGAAAAATAGTTTATTTGCATGCATTAACAGTTAAGGCACATTCTTGATTCTTGATGACCTTTAATCAGTCAAATAAAAAATTATCTCACATTGATTAAATTTAGAGTGCATATGCGATAAATGCATTTCGCGTCATGTTTGAGCTTGCACCATAGACATAGGAATTTTAGTATTTATCATGCTTGCACACACTTTTTCGGCTAATATCAGTAGGGTCCCCCAAATCAGCTGAAGGGCATCCACCCAGCCATAGCTTCGGCCATGGAGGTCATGTCATCAATCTACATCATCATTATCATCTACGCCCTCATCATAGAATCATTCATTCATCTCATACTAATCAAGAACTCTATTGTGGATTTGTACGTGTATTACTTGAAATCATTCATCCGCAATTCATATTAGTTTCGATGATACCTTGTATTCCAAAACCCTGATGTGGATTCATCGACGCCCCCTAGGAAGACAATGGAGACAGCGGTGGACTTATTGTGGAGTGATGAGTCAAGAAACACAAGGGACTGGACAAGCCTCGCCTGCGCAAGTTTGTGAACGGGCTAGGGAAGCAATGGAGCTCCAACGGCGAAAATGGGGAATCTACGAAATGAAGCGGTGTGGGCAAAAATCAATGAGCCCTAACACTTTACAGGGCCAACTTAGGAGGCAGGCGTTTTTCATACTCTGTTGGTTTGACCGTCCAAGTATATAAGGTCGGGTAGCGGTCTATCGAGCTGCATGATTCATTATCATGTTTGAACTCACAACACCAACCATAGCGCAATTGAGCCCCGCTCTCGAGATCGTATCGTGAGCACCGGAGATAATAGAGAGACAACCATAAGCAAGAGTATGATTTCTTACTAGATTTTTTTTCCAGACTCGAACTTGCATAAATCTTGTCTTCAAGTGGTACAATCAAGTTTGTGGTGCATCGTCGACAAAATAACTGTACAGTATGATTTACCGTTTAGTTCTGCATGCACCCATATGGCTATATCCACCAAATCTACATTGCATCATCCATTCTAATTATCAAGAATTATACCACGATAGGCAATCTTATTTTCAAAGGAATGGCAATGGCATGCAGCTTCGACCGTCACCAGACAATCTCATTTACTCGTTGCGGTGAGCGCGGCTAGGCCAGCCTACAGACATGTGACGAACCTGGTGCAGATCCCGTGGTCCTTCGTGTCGAGAACCCCGTCCCGTTTAACTCACTGTTTCTCGTAACCATCCTGTCATTCACTGAATGAATCGCTTTGCTTGCATGTTCAAGTGTTCCCGTGTGCGTGGTGAAGAAAACACCGTGTGGTCCAGCCGCGGGATGCGTGCGAGTTAGAGCATCTCCAGTCGCGTCCCCCAAACCGTCCCCCAAAAGGATTTAGGCGCGCCGGACAAAAAAAGAGTTCCAGCCGCGTCCCCCAAAGCCCATTTTTGTTCGGCGCGGCCCGATACGGTGTCCGGCGCCCCGAGCCCGTCCCCGTCCCACAGGGGACGCTCCGGGGACGCCGGACACAACGAAAGCGAGGCCGACCGACGCGGGCCCGACCCGTCGGCGGCACGGAAGGCTAAAACCCCGTCGCCTACCTTTGGTCAAGCGACGTTAATGGTGTCCCTGTTTTCCCGAGCGACGCAGGGACGCGTCTCGTCGTGCATGGCCGCGTGGCCGTCCGCGCCGGAGTTATTGCGTGCAACCACCCGCTGCCGCCGCTTGTTTTAAGATGCCCCGCAGCTTATCGCCGCTCATAATCCTTCTCGTCGCCGCCGCCTCCCCCTCCCGCGATCCTCTCCTCGCCGCTCAAAAAATGTCGAGCTCGTCCTCCCGCAAGATCGCCGCGGCGAACGGCTCGGACGCGGCAGCCTCACCGTGGCGGAGGCGTGGGCGCCGTACCACGCCGGTATCCGATCCCCGTCGGACATGCGGGCCGCCAGCGGCGGCGGGCTGGAAGATGGCCGTGAACGGCATTGGCGTTCCGCCGCCGCCGAAGCCGAAGACGGACCAATGGAGGGACGCCATCAAGGCCGTCGGGCTCAACTCACCGCCGAGGAAGCGGTTGGATCCGACGTGGGCGGTCAACGACAACGACGCTCGGTGGACGACGTACTTCCGAGGCGAAGTACGACGTCGAGATGCACAGCACCGACAACCTCGTCGGCGGCCCCGACAGACTCGGAACAGGGAAGGCCGCGCCCTGTTCGGGGCGTTCCGGGCGCACCCTCGAGAACGTCATCCGCGGCCTCCGCAACGGCGCTCCAAGGCCGGAGATGCCGTCGCCGCCGCCGCCGTCTCCTCCAATGGCAGCCGAGGAGGACGACGTACTCGTCCTCCTCGCACTCTTCTTCCTCGGGACCGGCGCGATCGACGCGCGTCCTCGTCGTACCGGTCGGCGCCCTACACCGTCCCCAAACGGGAGGTCAAGGAGGAGCCGGCGACGCCCGGTCAACACGAGGCGTGGCGGTAGCGGCAGCGGGCGGCGGCAAGGGAGGCGCGGCGGCGCCCTCCTCATCCCGGGCCGGAGGTGAAGGAGGAGCCGGAGGAAGCGTCGCGCGGCGGCGCCGTCGGCGGAGTACGAGCGGCGGCAGCGGCTCATCGCCGCCAGCCGACGACCCCGAGGACCGCCCGGTGGCTGCGGGCGGCGTTCTTGGCGTCCATGGACGACAAGGACCCTCGGAGGGGCGACCGGACGCGGCGATCGCCATGTCCATCCGCGACTCCCGGCAAGCCGCCGGTGGACCTCACCGACGACGGCGAGGCGAGGACCAAGCGGCTTGGTGAAGGACGAGCCCGTGACGAGCCCGTCGACGAGCGCGTCAGCAGGGAGGTCGTCACCGACGAGATGTACAACTTCCAAGCAGTACTACGACGCCTCCGCCGCCGCAAGTGGTTCTAGATTAGGTTTAGTTTTAAAGTTAGTCAAATTTCGTTCGAATCTATGTAAGTTTGGACGAATCTAATCGGATCTAGTTAAGTTTAAAATTTGCGAAATTTTGTTTGGGGGACGCGATCGGGGAGCGACGTCCCCCAAACGCGCACGAACGAAACACGTCCCCAAACGCTCAATCCGGCGGCGGCTGTGACGGCTGTGACGCGGCTGGAGATGCTCTTAGGGAAGTCCTTTTTGTATAGTGATGATCGGTAACGCCATAATAAGGAAGAAGACACAAACCATATCCGACGTGTCACAACTTCTGATACATAATGCTTTGCTATTAGCTATGCTGTGACCCGTGGCCAATCATTACTTGGGTCACTCCAGAACCAGCACCAACTCCAGTGTTTCGAAGGAAAATCTATGCCCTACGCGTTGGGTTCTCGCATCCAATGGATATGTCTGGAGTATACAGAATGGCAACTGATTCTATTGTTCGTAATGTTCTACCTAACGACACATGTTACTTCAGGCCGGTACTAGTCTCCCATGTGGACGGTACGCTCAATATTGTCCAGTTGAGGTGCCACAGTCCGCAATACATCATCAGAGATTTATGCACGGTTTAATATGATAATTTCACCTTGTTAAATAGACGAACTCTGTCAGTACATGGCATGTTTTGAGTTTGACATCGCCAAAAGAAAATGGAAGAGGCTTCACATAGGGGCATAGGGCAACCAATCGCGAGTTCGGTTGGCTCTCTCATTTACGTACCGTTGTTCTTGCCACCTAACTCCTCTCTCGCTTGCGTAGCAATGCTCCCACCGTGATGTTACACTCTATTGAGATCTCATCCTCCCCGCTGTTCCTCCTATTTCACTGCCCTTGTCCTTCCACCTAGGTGGGTGATCGCAACCAGGGGCTCATGACAAAAAAAATCGAGTTTGACTTTGGTGTTCGAGCTTGTGACGATGGGGTTCCTAGGGGATCGGGTTTCAGGTCGCTCCGAACTTACTCTGGTGCAGCTCTGGCGTGTCTAGTCCAGCGAGGTCGATGCTCTATCACACTGATGAGTTTCACCGATTTTTTTTTGATATTGCATACGTTTAAATTGTAACCAACTCGTATGGGTTTTTGTTTCAAAAGCATGTGAGCTGCTGCAAGGTTTTCTCGGTGGTACTTCAGGCCGGTACTAGTCTTCCATTTAGACAGTACTCTCATTATTGTCCGGTCGAGGTGCCACAATCCGCAATGGAACAGAGGAGATCTTTGCATGGTTTAATATGATAATTTCACCTTGTTACATATACAAACTCTTACATGGCATTTTTTCAGTTCAATACATAACCAAAAGAAAAATGGAAGAGGCTTCACATAGGGCGACCAATCGTTCGATCGGTTGGCTCTCGCACCACGTAGCTCCCGCCGTCCAATCCCTCTCTCGCTTGTGCCGCGATGCTCCTACCATGACGTTACATGTTTTCAGTTTCAGGGTTTTTTTTATGTTGCGTACGTACATTTAACCAACTTATATGGGTTTTGTTGCGAAAGCATACGAGAGATGTTGTAGGGTTTTCTGGATATTTCCTACAAATTTGGGTTTTCTCGGATATTTTGATGTTTCATATGTGATTTAAAATGTTGGGAAAGCATTTTATTTTAGAATTAATATTTGGAATGGTGCCAATCTTTTTTGCTCGGAATTGTAACATCTTCCTGAAAAATGACCCGTGGCCAGCCTTTTGTTGCATTAAACTTTTTAATAATGTCGTGAAACCAAATTGATGGTTGTAACATCTTTCTAAAAAAATGTTGATTGATGCATAACCATGTTTTGTTGCGTTAACTTTTTCAATGTTGTGAAACTTGTTGTTTTGCTTGTAACATCTTTAGAAATGTTGGGATGATTTGTTGCAGTAACAATATTTTTCTTAGGTGCCGAGGATTTTGTTGGATGTTGAGAGTGCATACTCATTTATGTCCAGATAAGAACTATCGGCCAACAGACAAGTCAAAATTTTGATTCAGGATTCCATGGTAATGCTATGTAGTAAAAAAGAAAATAGACGTGTCAATAATATAATGTCTTCCTAGATAGCATAATCATCGTACACTATCTTAATAAAAACGAATTAAATCTACATTAGATAACGAGTACCATAAGGGAGTCCCCTAGGGCACGTTTGTTAGCATTGCACTTAATTATTATGCTTTTGGTAATGATTGAGATCACAATATGTAAACTATCGCTCTATTTTACAATATAAGCTATCCTGGCAAACTATTTTAGTTTGGCAGAACGATTTGCATTATGAAACTAAGGTAGTATAAATTTAGCTTTTAATTATGTTCGCCACTTGAAAGATGATGCTCTTCGTATTTATGAGGGCAACCATTGCAAACTAAAAAGAAATGAATGAACCGTTGACCACAGTCATCCTGTATGGAATGACTAGAGCAGCCTCGGCTAACATTTACGGCCATCATTTTTGGACTTTCTCGTCCATACTATCTCCATCCCAAGGTTTAAGGCTTTTTTTTTAGAAAGTCAAACTAAGTTAAGTTTGACTAAGTTTTTATAAAAAATTATTAACATGTCAAATATAAAATTAATATTGTTAGACAGATAATGAAATATATTTTCATCTGCTATCTATAAAATATCATATTTATTGATAGATTATTCTAAAATTTTGGTCAAACTTTACTTGCTTTGACTTTTCCAAAAAAAAGGCTTAAGCCTTGGGATGGAGGTAGTATATGGTTTCTAGGTCATCACGGCGTCAAGGGTTGCTGCCTCAAACACTCCGGCTAGATCTGTGCCCGAGTGGAGGCAACACTAGAGGAGATATACTGGTGCAGGGCCTGGATTGGCTGACTTTGTGGAGCTCAAAGTCAGCTAACTTTGAGTCACTGGTAGGTGGGCCCCATGCAAGGTAGGATCCACATGTTAATGACCCAAAGTCAGCTAACACGAAGTTAGCGAATCCTGGCGGATGGTGCAGGAGAGGAGTGTCTAGCAATAGAGTCTGGCGTCCGGCTAGTTCTCCTCTCACTTCACGATTAGGTCGACCTCCGGGCGAAAACTTTGCACGTACTCGATCAGTGTCAACGACGGCAGTGCTTACGGGCGTTGTTTCCTTCTTGTTGGCGTCCTTGTGGTGTTGCTTGATACCGACCAACGTGAGTGGCACTAAAATCTTCAGGTAAAAACCTATGTTCCTCTAAAGCGGGCGGCGGCAACAGACGCATTGCTACCTTGTCGGAGACATCGCCTCTAGGATTTTTAGCCCTCGTGGTGCAACTAGTTTGTGGAGGTCGGGCACACTGACTCTATGGTTGAGGATGTGTAAGCCCCGAGCGGGTGGCGATGTGTTGGTGGCGACTTGCAGTCGTGAGGATAGCGAGTTAGTCGATTCGGTTGGTTTGACTTAGGGTAATGCAAAGTTGATCTAGTTGTTGCGCTAGGGCGTCGACCTAGATTTAGCGTAGCGTTCGAGGATCTATAGGCAATTGTCAGGGTATCGTGGGCTCGGAGATGTCTAGATATTGCGGCAATTATGGTTCGTACGCGGCTTTGGCCCCGAGTGGTGTAAATCAGGGTGGTTGCCCCGAAATTGGTGGCATGGATTTGTTGCATTTCTTTGGTGGAATAATGTCGTGTGGACGATGGTTCTCTCCCTGTGTGAGATTTTTGAACCCCTTTTTCTGTAAACATGCAGAGCTTCTTTGATTCATAGGATTTGATCCTATGAGAATTTCCTAAACTAGTTGTTTCATTCATAGAAATATATCATATAGAAACTAATCCTATAAAAATCTTGTAGTGCAAATCCTATAGTAATAAAACATTGCCATGCCTCACAGAAAATTTCTTTTGGCACAATGAAACACAACCCATCTTTCTATAGAAATCAACTAGACATGAAATGTTAACCATATGTTTTTTATATTCCTACGATTTTCCTATCCTATGAATCAAATGAGCCTGCAATGTATAGTTTAAATCCGGTTTACCTTATAAATCGACTCAATTCTATTTGCACGAACGCCCTACCGGTCGAGAGGTTTTCCCATCAAAAAACAAAAACGAATACTCATGGGTTCTTCTTCCGCGTCTCTGGCGGTCTGGCCACTGGCCAGTCGTTTGCTCCTGGCTCCCCCACTCGGTCCGTAGCACCATCATCACCCGGTGAGCTGCTGGCCCTAGTGTCTCGCTCGCTTCCCCGCCACCAGCTTTCCAACCCAAGGTCGGACCGTTCCTCGTAAATCGCGCATCCCCTCTCGCTTAAACCCCAAAGCAAAGCGACAATGTGGAGCAGCGGCAAGCACGCTCAACTGAACTGAAACACCCAGCGCACGTCATGGTGGCCGGGCGCGTCAAGGCGGCCATGGGCTTCCACCACAGCAGCCCCAGGGCGCCCAACTCGCCGGCGCCGCACGCAGAGGAGCATACAGGGACGCCGGCCCGGGTCCCACCGCCGCCCTCGCCCGCGGCGTCCAAGGCGTCGGCGTTCGCGCGCTCGCTGGGCGCCTACTTCCCGCGCTCGGCGTCGGCGCAGGTGCAGCCCGCGCGCGCGCCACCGGAGGTCGCCGGGCTGCTGCGCGCCATCGAGCAGCTCCAGGAGCGGGAGTCGCGCCTGCGCGTGGAGCTGCTGGAGCAGAAGATCCTCAAGGAGACCGTCGCCATCGTCCCCTTCCTGGAGGCCGAGCTCGCCGCCAAGAGCAGCGACCTCGAGAGGTACAGGGAGTCCGCGGTCCGGCTCGAGTCCGAGAACATGCGGCTCTGCGCCGAGCTCGACGCCGCCGTGCTGGAGGCGACCAGCAGGAAGCAGAGGATTGTGCAGATGGAGAAGGAGATGGCGGAGCTCAGGAAGCAGCAGGAGGCGCTCGCGGACGACTGCTGCTCTTCGTCGGCTTCGGTCTCGGTGGAGCATCACGAGAGCTCCAATGCGGCAGCGAATACCGCGAGCTTAGGTCCACTGCAGCCGCCACCTTTCGTGTCAAAGTCCTCCTTCCCGGCCTCGCAGCACGCCTCGCCTGCGAGCTCTTCCTCATCCTCGGCGTCTTCCTCCACGTCGACTTCGCCCACGAACTCCGGCTCCTCGTCCTCATGCACATCGCCAGTACCAAGAACCCGCGTGCCAGAGCTCTCGAAGCTTCCGCCGATACCTCCGCCGCCGCCACCACGGCCCTCGCTGGTGAGCTCCTCGCCCCCCAGCTCACTCGGCGTGTGCGGAAGCGCAGGCGCGCCGCCTCCTCCGCCTCCGCCTCCGCCCCCACCGTCCAGGAGGACGGTCAGCAGAGCATGTTCTCCGTCGAAATCCGGTACGTGCGTGAGGCGCGTGCCCGAGGTGGTCGAGTTCTACCACTCGCTGATGCGGAGGGAGTCCAAAAGGGACGGAGGGAGCGGCGGTGATCAAGCCAACGGTGGCGGCGCGGCGGCGACCAGGGACATGATCGGCGAAATCGAGAACCGATCAGCTCACCTCCTCGCGGTACGTATTTTGTTAGGGCGACTCGTACTGAAATTGATTGGTTTTTCTCCTCTGAATCGCACAACTGCATTAAGGCGAAACTAAGCTGCAAACCGTAGAGTGATCAGCGAAGGTTTCCAGTAGGAACCTGCTGTAACTTGTACCGTGGAGTGACCAGTGAACTCCCTCTTTCTACATTACCATCCAAACTGAATTTCTACTGCTCGTGTCATGAACAGAACAGTTATCTTTGTCTTATGTTAAGTTTGCTAAAGTTAAGTAGCTTCATACTACTAGAAAACATACCAACACCAACAATTATGACACAAATGTTTATGTTTTACATTATTACATCCAAACTGAATTTCTACTGCTCATGTCATGAACAGCTGAAGAATGCTTCATTACGAAGTTGCGTAAACATATAGCGTTTGCTCTAGGTTGGTACTACGAGTATAGCAAATAGTACACCCGAGTTTCGGTTGGTACAGCCGTATAGGTGTGTTATAGCAAACAAGACAACTTCGAAATGATTAGTTTGGACAGAGACCTTAGGGCATCTCCAACCGGGCGACCCATCCCGCGCCCGCGCGTCCGGATGGGTCGAAACGGACAAAAACGCGGCCCAGCGCGCGGACCCATCCCTAAAACGGATGGCCGCGGCGTCCGGGACGACCCAAACCCGGCCCAAATCTTGGCCGGGTTTGCGTGGCCGCGGACGCGAAAGGCTGGTCGCTCGCGTCCTCCCCTTGTCCGCCCGGCCCGCCCGTCCGCCACCGAAAACACAAGGCCGCCGCACACATCTCCCCACCCGCTCCGCCGCCACCCACGGACCGGCGATTTCGGAGCGCGTCGACGCCGGCCATCGTCGTCGAGACGCCGGCAAGCGGGCGGAAGCATAGGTCGAGGTCCCGCGCCGCTTCGCCGCGTCGTAGCAGAAGTCCGGAGGACGCCGGCGCCGGCGTTGTTGTCCTCTCACCGTCGCGACACCTCCCGCCGTTCGCAGCTCGCGCCGTTTCCGCCGGAGGTGAGCCCTCCCGCACCGTGTTTCCAGCACCGCAAGTCGGCCGAGACCGGCCATGGCCGCAGGTCCCTAGAGAAGCATTTGGATCGCCTCCGCCTGCGAGGTGTTCGTTCAAAAGCTCGAACTAATATGTGTCCCTTTTCGGATCATGGTGGACAGCGACGACGAGTACTACTTCAAGAACTTCATCGACACGTCGTCGAAGAGGAGTCCGACGACGAATTTTTCACTGGATGCCGCGGTGCTCATCCACGAGCACATTGTCTCGCAGATCCCCGTGTTCCGGGTCGCTGCCGGGCGCGCGGCCGCCTTGGACCGCAAAAGAGAACGCGGCCACGACCAGCTCTACAACGACTACTTCCAACCCAATCCATTGTTCGTGCCGCACTTGTTTCGCCGTCGTTTTCGGATGAACAGCCGCTGTTCCGCCGGATAATGGATGGCGTCAAGATCTACGACGACTACTTCGTGCGAAAGTGGATGCACTTGGCAAGGTAGGCCTCTCTTCGTACTGCAAATGCACTGCAGCCGATTAGGATGCTCGCATATGGCGTTGCCGGTGATTTCGTAGATGAGTACACGCGCATGAGTGAGTCAACCGGCCCGGAATCGATGTACGGGTTCTGCAGAGCGGTGATCGGTTCGTTCGGAGAACAAGTACCTCCGGCAACCAAATGCAGAGGACACGACTCGTCCGTTGTCGATCAACGCTTCCGTGGGGTTTCCGGGATGCTTGGCAGCATAGATCGCATGCATTGGGAGTGGAAGAACCGCCCTTTGGTTGGCAGGGGTCATACAACTGCCATTCCGAGGGGTGCACAGTCATTCTTGAAGCCGTTGCTTCCCATGACACATGGATTTGGCACTCATTCTTCTGAATGGCCGGCTCGCACAATGACATCAATAGTGCCGCGCCGCTCTCCGGTGTTTGATAGGCTAGCGTACGGTCGGCTCCCCGATGTGGATTTTGAGATCAATGGCCACCACTACACCAAGGGGTACTACCTTGCCGATGGTATCTATCCACCTTGGGCTACACTCGTGAAGACAATCCGAAACCCCAGCCTCGTAGCAGGAGGCAAGGTTTGCCAAAGAGCAGGAGGCAGCCCGGAAAGATGTCGAGCGGGCGTTTGGCATCCTCCAAGCTCGTTGGGCTATCGTCAGACACCCTGCCAGAGCCTGGGATGTGCAAACTCCGTGGGAGGTGATGACCGCTTGTGTAATCATGCATAACATGATTGTTGAGGTAGAGCGGGATGATTCACTCTTTGATAATGAATGGGACGGCCAAGGAGAGTTGGTTACTCCTCAACGTGCTCCGGCATCATTTCAGGACATTCTTCATGCGCACCATGAAATTCGAGATCTAGCTGTACACAACCAGCTTCAGGCTGATTTGGTCGAGCACATGTGGCGAGCATGTAGGCAACAATGCTCGCAAACAACAATGATGAAGGAGCCTAGAGCATTTTGTATCGTTTCTTCATTTTATTTGAATAATACTTTATCCTTGATTACATGGACTATGTAATGTATAATACATTTAGAGCATTTCAACTATTTTATATATTTTTTCTATAATTTATTTTGCGTTTTTCTAGTGATTTTACAAGAAAAACATACCATGGGGCGCCGCGACCCAAATCTGCGCGTTGGGCGCAGCGCGCGACCCAAACGGACGCGCGGACGCGGGGCACCGTCCGCGCGTCCGCTCGGGCACGCAAACGGCCCAAAACGGACGGCCCAGCGCGTCCGTTTGGGTCGCCCGGTTGGAGATGCCCTTAGTTGTTGCCTTGTTGGTGAGCCTGCACACTCCTAAGTGCCACGCTGCAACATGTGAAACAAAATAAGCTCCTTATGCAAAACGGCTTTCTGCTTTTATTTTTGTTCTCGAGTTATGGATGCTAGCGGTTCCAAATTACCGAGTGAATTTCGGACAGATATTTGGTCCACATGGGCACCAGTGATCTCTTTTTTAAAAAAATAATTAAAAATCATATTTTCAAGTTTAAAAAATACAAATATAAATTATGATGTAGCCAGTATATTTTTTTTGAAAAGAGTAGATAATAAATTTTTGAAAAGAGCATGTAGCCAGTATTGTATCTCACAAACGTGTAAACTTTCAACTGGAAATATTCTGTATTTTGAGCTAGAAAAAAATAACAAATATGTACATCTGAGTATAGTGATTCAAACCTTCAAACAAAAATCAGACATTGTCATTTTTATGTAGCTCAGAAAACAAAACATTTGTAATTAGGATTTTGCATGTTAGTGGGATACATCATCAGCCCCTTTTAGAATTTTGTTACATAATATTTTTATACACATAAATATATTTTTTGAAATTTTTAATACAACGAGAGCACTGGTGCTAGAATCTAAAATGAATTTTCGGAGAATTTCTCTTAATTTAATCGCATCCTGGCATTATAGTAAAAAAATGGTTGCCTATATAAGATAGTCTGCAGAAACAGTCCGAAGTGGGCAAGGCAAGCGATCGAAACACTACATTTAAGATGCGGTGCCGGTAGATGCACGTGCGATCTACGGCCACCGATTAAACCAGAGAATTACTGCTCCGATCCGATGGATCTCGTCCCGGAATTTCGTTATCGGTTAGCCGCTGGAGTTACTCGTACGCCGTTGGAATTGATGATGGAGAGGCCGTGTGTGTGTACGTGGCTGCAGATCCGATCGGACGTGGAGAGGCAGGGCGACTTGATCCGGTTCCTGATCAAGGAGGTGGAGGCGGCGGCGTTCGCCGGCATCGAGGACGTGGTCGCCTTCGTCAAGTGGCTCGACGACGAGCTCTCCCGCCTGGTACGGATTAACCTTAGGGTGCTTGTTCAATTCAAGCGAGTATCGAGTGATTGATAATAACAGGAAATGATAATGTCTTTGTAGGTGGACGAGCGGGCGGTGCTGAAGCACTTTGAGTGGCCGGAGCGGAAGGCGGACGCGCTCCGGGAGGCGGCGTTCGGGTACCGCGACCTGAAGAAGCTAGAGGGCGAGGCCGCCTCGTTCTGTGACGATGCCCGGCTACCCTGTGCCGCCGCCCTCAAGAAGATGCAGGCCCTCTTCGAGAAGTAAGCGCTCTCTCTGATCTTGCCCATGTCGATCAGTCCAGCCCTCCGCCTCGTATGCATTATTTTTCTCACATGGCGGCGTGCGTGCAGGTTGGAGCATGGCGTCTACGATCTCGCCCGCGTCCGGGACAGCGCCGCCAGCAGGTATGGCCGGTTCAAGATCCCCTCGAAGTGGATGCAAGACTCTGAGATCGTGAGCCAGGTACTCTCTCCGTCCACACATAAGTGTCACATTACTTCTATCTTTATCTTATGTTAAATTTGTTACAGTTTAATTAGCTTTATAGATAAAATAGCAACATCAACATTTATGACACTAAATGAATATCTTTTTTTTTTCACAATGACACTAAATGAATATCAGTAGGTTCATTTTCAAATGTAGTTTCATAATATCATATATGTTGCTACTTCTTATATATAATTAGATAAATTAAAAAAATTGACTTAACAAAAAAGATAGAAGTAGACTAATTTGTAGACGGAAGGAATACCGTAGTTAATTTCACTTCGGTGGTCGACCTATAGGACAACAGATCTTTTTTTTACGAAACACAATACAATTAAAGACGCTCACACATACGCGTACACACTCACCCCTATGAACGCACACACGCACACCCTACCCCTATGAGCACCTCCAAGAGACTGCGTCGAAGAACTGATTCGGCGGGTCTTGAGATTGATGAAGTCACCACATGCGCCTCGTCGACGAAAACGTCGCCTCCCACTGAAAAATATTTCACCTTTATGAGATACCAAAGTCAAATCTGAAATTTAAACTATGATGAGCTAAGGGTGCCAGTATCCTCCTAACCATCCAACCCCAGGTTGATTTTCAGGACAACAAACCTTCTGGTGACCGCACTGTTTGCAGAGTCGCAAGTAGCTAAAACAATGCACAAAGCGTGATGCGACGCGACCTTTCTGTACACGTAGGTAGGTATGCGAGTACAGTGGTAGGCAAGACAACAAAAGAATACGGTACTGGGCAAGGAAAGCGGTGTCTCACACGGGGCCGGCCCGACCGATGGCGTGCACGTGAGCTGCAATCCCGTGACCCATGCTTCGTTCTCTACCGTGTACAGCTAACGAACAAACAAGCCAACCAACGACGCCTCGATCTCGAGATCCGTGTCGTCCGGGGTACGTACGTAGCAGTACCATGGCGCCATCCTCTGAAGACCAGTACAGTTTTACATGGAGCATGTGGAGCGAGTCCCTCCACAAAACTAGCTGGAAGTCTGCAAACCCCCAAAATTCAGTTTCCTTGTGTACCGTTTGTTCAGAAATCTACAACGTAATCTCGGCGTTGGACACTGGACGATGCCATGATGGGGGATAAACGCAGAAATCTACTGCTACCACGCTCCTTTTTTTTTTCTTCACAAAGCTCCTAAGCCAGTTCAAAATGCATTGATTAACGTTAGCAAAGTGACACGAAAAGGCAAAAGCGCAGCTGACCACATTCCATCCATATCTAGTCAGGGGACATTGGAAGAAAAGGTGAGATAGTGTTTCATTTTCCCAACAGAGCAAACTTTATTTTTCACATTTTCCCCCATGTGAGGCAACGCATCCCTAGTTAGAATGCTACCTTCCAATACTGGCTAGAGAAAGGTTTTGACCCTATATGGGATTTTGCTTCTGAGGATATTTTGAGTAGAAATATTTGACTTGCAAATTCTCAGAGCCTGAGAATTTCCATCTCAGTTTGTCTTCCTCCCCTATAAAAACTGCATTTGCTACAACCTTCCTTAACTCATTCCATTGTGCTCCTAGTCCTAGGGTTCCACCAAAACTCTCCTAAATTTGAGGGATGAGATCCCATTAACATCCCTAATAGTAATGTTGTGATTAAGAGATACATAAAAAGGTCTAGGCAAACATTTGGATAAACATTTATCAGTTACCAAATGGTCTTCCCCGAACCGAGTTTTGTCCCCTTTGCCAATTTTAATTCTGCCACATGTCTAAAATGAATGTTTTATCTCCAACCACCCCTGCAAGGAATGTGAGTCGCCAGGTTTGCCAGCCACCTGGCTAAGGCTTTGTTGTGTCAGATATTTTCTAGATAAGATTTGTAGCCACGTTCCTTTTTCGTTGAATGATTTCCAAAGCCACTTTGAGCAATGTCTCTAAGTCCAAGATTCCCAAACCTCCTCCGTCTTTTGGCAAACATAAAGTTTGCCAATTGACCAACTGGGATTTCTTTTTCCCTTTATCTCCACTCCAAAGGAAGTTTGATCTGATTGTACTTCACATCTCTTTAGGCCCTATAGGTATCCTATGGAAGGAAAACATGTAACATTTTCCCTTACCAAGGACCTAGTTTCTTCCCCATTTTGTCTTCAGAAGGCCTTCAACCAAATAGCTTCCGTCTTTTCTCATCTATCAGTAACCCATATATTTCATGTGCAGAGCTCCTAAATTACAGGTCAGAATCTCCTCAAAAGCAGCAGAATTTGCAGTGGCCTGGCCTATGCAAAAGATATCACTTTTATGAAAGTTTATCTTGAGGCCAGACATCTACTCAAAGATGCAAAGGATAATTTTGAGACTTTCTAGTAGGAGGATCGTCTCATCTGCATACTGCGTTGACACTCCTCCATCCACTAAATCATCTGACAATCCAGAAATAAGCCCTTGAATTTTTGCCCATTCCACCAACATTGCCAAAACATCCATAGTCAAATCAAATAATAATGGGGATAATGGGTCACATTGTCTCAACCCTTGATACGTAGAGAAATAAGGCACAATCTCTCCATTGACCCTAACACCCACTTTTCCCCTTGTGACTACCTTCATAACCATGTCAATCCATTCTTTTGGGAAACGTTTCATTTCCATTAGGTGCACTAGGACAGGCCATTTGATTTTATCAAAGTCCTTTAAAGTCAATCTTGAATAGAACTCCAGGTTTCTTCTCTTATGCATGCCATTTAAAACTTCACGTATCACACAAACTCCTTCCATTATACATCTTCCTTTTATAGAAGTTGTACGTGATGCCAAATTACCTGAGTAAACCTATTAACTAACATCTTAGTTATGCATTTTAGGGAAACATTTAACAGGCAAATTATCCTGCATTTTTTTAATTTTATCAGCGTCATTTCCTTTTGGGACTAGAGTAATAACACCATAGTTGAGTCGAGCCAAATCTAGATTTCCTTTATGGAATTCCTTTAGTAGCTCAAAGAGGTCTTGTTTGACAAAGTCCCATCTTTGTTCTATAGAAATCCACATTGAAACCATCATGTTTACTTTTGGCATAGAATAAGAAAAGGACATGACCAGTGTCAAAATGTGATTCTAGTAAATCTGCACATCTGCAAGTGCTTACTCTCACTTGGTTGTTCCTGTTTTAGCCTGAATTGTTTTTTCTGCGGGGTGCATTGGCCAATAGATATGCATGATTCACGAGAGATAGGTAATTTTAAATTATCAGTGTGCTGATCAATTTGGACACTGCCACATCAGTTCGCGTCATATTTTGCAGTTACTCCAAGCACAAATCGTTAGGAAACTTTAACATACCTGCTTTAAAATGCAACTTGCATCCAGAATATACTGCATTGGTTAGAACACTTCAACTAACTGGTCCTTGCTTATTTTGCTATCGAACTTGTTTCATGTTATCCATATGTACGATAACAAATATTTCTATGGACTAATTTGCATGCACTCTCAAAAGAAAATCTTCATAGAACTGTTTCCATGACAACTATGTAAATCACATTATCTTTCAATGCAATTCATGTTTATTTTTCCTTCTCGCGGTACCACCAATTCACTTCTGTCACATGAATAAAATATCCGTTCTTGCATATGAGGACAGTTTACATGTTCCAAAAAGTTGGATTGATTGATAGCAAGTTACATGCTCTTGGGTATTGTTAACACATTGAATATCTTGTTAGTTCGAATCAGCCTCTTTGCATAATAAAATGCAAGGGAAAGACTGCCACCCTTCCCCAGACCCCTACAATGTGTGGGAGCTTTCAGCACTGGGTATGCTATTTTTTTATTGAATATCTTGTTACTAGAAAGAAGACAGACAATATGAAATTTTCAGTTCTGCCTTTGTGATAGTCTAGTTGCCAAGGATTGATTCAAACAGACAGTGTCAACAGAGGAAGGGGCAAGAGGAATGTGTTTCCGATGCATCGATGTAGATTTTCATTCTAGGGTGGCACGGATGATCTATTGATTTTTCCACAACATTCTTGGGTAGTTCCCATCTACTTATTTTAGCACTTTGTAATGGTATGTTGCTTGTTTTGGCCATTTGTACGGAAACACATGAAAGTTTGATGATTGCTAATGATCGATTTCGTGTATGTACAGATAAAATTCCAATCAGTAAAGTTGGCCAGGAAATACCTTGAACGGGTTTCCTCCGAGCTTGAAGCCATTAAAGTCGGCCCAGACGAAGAGGAGTTGATGCTTCAAGGAGTACGGTTCGCCTTCAGAGTGCACCAGGTAGGTATATAGACGATTCTTCGCATCATGACTCACGAGGCATAGTACGGACCAACTTAAAAGAATTCAAACATGTCGTTTCGTGCAGTTTGCAAATGGTTTCGACGTTGACACTATGCGCGCGTTCCAAGAGCTCAAAGAGAAGGCTTCTATGTGCCATTTTCAGCGGCAAAGGCAGAATCAACGTTTGCGACAGCAAACACTTGTCGCCAAGACCTGAGCATCTCCTTATGTTATGCTGAATGAACCATACGCCATCTTGTGTTATGATGTACCATACGTCCATACACCATCTCGTGGTTATTATAGTATGATTAATTGATTTTTTCTGTTGAATATGCTCTATAGATTTCTTACCTCAGAAGAAAATATTTTTGTTCTTTCCCAGTTGAAATCTGACTGCACCTTCTCTTATTAGGCACCCCTGTTAGGGTTATAAGAATTTTAGTAGTGTCACCTGATGTGAAATTTTCTAGCCGCTTCTGTGTATAAATGGTGACAGATGATGCTATCATGCTACTGTGAGGAAATTCATCTTATACTCGTGCTAAAGGTTAGCGCCCAGCCGCCCACGCACTACTCAATTCGTTGGCAATTTTCGGTTGCAAAGAATCAATATCTGACTAACCTAACTATTAAGAAACAGTTTTTACCTGGTAGCAGACAGGAATAAGGAGTTCAGTAATTAATAGCAACTCAAATACACACTGGCAGGAAATATTGACCACGGATCGAACCCAATTGCCGGTGGGTCGCCTGAGGAACTAGGTCACGCTGAAGAAGGTCATTCAACTTTCTGAAAAACACTCCCAATTTCTTTAATTCCTTCAGCAAATTAAATGGTACATGAATGTTTTTACACTTCATGTCCACTAGAACCCACACATTCCAACTCAGGACTCCCAAGTTCCAACCGATATTCTATTTACAATCCAACCACAAAACGGTACATAGATGCTTTTTTCTCTTGTAACTTTCATGCTACCGTTATTGATATCAAATACTTCATTCGCGAGGCGCCTGTGGTGACTTCGTCAATTTCAAGATCCAATCCGCCAGCTCAGTCTTTCGGAGGTGCTCATAGGGGTAGGGTGTGCGTGTGTGCGTTCATAGGGGTGAGTGTATGCGCGTGTATGTGAGCGTCTGCGTTTGTACTGTGTTTCTCAAAAAAAAAAAAAAAAAAATACTCCATTCATCATGGAGTAATGGTTACATCATGGTCTACTTTTTTTCTGAGAAGAACCCGGATCTATTGTAAAGGTTCATCAGAAAGTACAAAACACCTCAGACACAATAATTATTACATCAGAAATCCCTTGAGCACCTATCAACCACCGCTGCCGCCAGAACAAGCCTCCGACGAGCCGATGTCGCTACACTCCGACCAGACCAGTCGGGAGTTCTTCGTGCAACATGCTCCTAAGGACAGCCAAAGCAGCTATCGAACCATTGAATCGATCTGAATATCCTGGCACCAAACCTGTAATACACATAGACAAAATGATGTCCACCATTATGAGTGAGCATCAACAAGCAATTCTCCGTTCTCCTCAACGTCACCGACTAAATTTCCACTAACAAGGTGGACAAGGAGAAGTGGAATCCTTATCATTGTTTTGCGTAGCGCCGTCATAGCCACCATAGCTTTGCTTATGTTTCACCAAACTCTAAATTTAGGGACCTAAGAGCAACTCTAGCAGACTCCACATCGAACCCGCATCCGCATAATAACTGCCATTTTGCGGGTTTAGAGGTAAAAAAAGGGTCATTCCAAACACTGCATCGAGCCCACATCCTACAATATTTTTCCGGGCCATCCAATTCCGCGCCACGGAAACCCTAAGTTCCTAGTTTCGCGAGGCTGCCCGAGCGCAAACCCCAACCCCACCCCCGCGTTGGTGCAAAGGAAGTTTCAGCTCTTCCCATAGCACGTCGCCTCCTTCACTGCCGACGCGCACCGCCGCAGATCCCGGCCTGCGAAAGCCCTCCCCTTCGAATCTGACCGGAGGAGACACTCCCTCCGCACCGCCGCGTTCGTTTCCCGTTGCTGCGCCCGAATCGACCGCAGACTCTCGCGAATCGGTCGTGGATTCGTCGCAGCCACCAATGTATACCAACCCTCACCACCGTTCTATTTTCTCAATAGTCGTGGATTCTTCCTCCGACGATGACTCCGATTGGAGGACTTGCTCAACGACGGCATCAAGAAAACGAACATAATCCTCGTGGCGAAGGAGATCATGGACATGAGGCCGAAGAAGCGGCAGGGATCGACCATGGGCCGGCTTTGCATCCCTCGGGACCGCGCTCGTGGGCACAATATGCTCATGAGGGATTATTTCGACGATGTACCCACATACCCATCTCTTTCGCCACCAGTACCGTATGCGTCGATCTTTGTTCAACAAGATCTTTGACGCATGCGAGAGCAATACACCCTATTTCAAGCGCAAGAATGTGGTCGGGATGATAAGATTTAGTGGCCATCAAAAGATATCCGCCGTGATGCGCATCCTCGCTTACGACATCCCGGCAGACTATGCCGATAAGTATCTTCGCATAGGCAAAGATACAGCCATGGAATCCGTTCCTAGGTTTTGCAAGGTTATGATCTGTGTGTATGGACGAAGTATCTTCGAGTTCCCAACAAAGAAGATAGCATTAGATTACTGGCGGAGAACGAACGTCGAGGTTGGCCGGGTATGCAAGGTAGCATTGATTGTATGCACTAGACATGAACAAATTGTACGAAGGCTTGGCAAGGCATGTACTGTGGCAAGAGCAAGGAGCCGAAGATTGTGCTTGAGGTAGTTGCATACTATGACCTGCGTATTTGGCATAGCTTTTTTTGTTTGCCGGGTTCTGTCAATGATATCAATGTGTTGTACAGGTTCCATCTTCTTGCCCAGCTAGCTAAAGGTGATGCCCCGGCTTGCAACTACACCATCAACGGGAGGGATTATACAATTGGATACTACCTTGTCGATGGTATATTCCCGAATTGGGTTATATTTGTGAAGAGCATCAAGATTTCAATGGGTAGAGCTGAAGCTGAATTTGCAAAATCTCAAGAGGCTGCCCCGAAAAGAAATTGAGAAGGTTTTTGATGTTTTGCAAGCTAGATTTGCAATAGTCTGAGGTTCAGCCCGATTTTGGGATATGCAAGCCTTCAAGGACATCATAACCACTTGTGTGATTCTTCACAATATGATCATCAAGGACAAGAGGGGTTTGAACTTAGTCAATTTTCTTTGACAATGTTGGCACCCGGATCAAACCAGCAAGAAACCCGGATACTATTGCGGCATTTCTTGAAACATACCGTGAGATTAACAATGCCGAATCAGCAAATCAGCAGAACAACTTCAGCTTGATCTCATTCAACACCGTTGGCAGAGCATGACAACTAGGTAGTGTCACATTTGAATTTATTTGTATTTTAAACCATTTGTTATTTGTTGAATTATTGTTGTATTGTGTGTTGCTAAACATTTGCTGTAAAATTCGAATTATTATTGTATTGTGTGATACTAAAACATTTGTTGTAAAATTCGGATTATTGTTGTGTTGATTTATTGTGATTTATATGTGAAATATTGCAAAACCATTATGCGGTGCCTATTTTACGGTTTATGGTTTGAGACGCCTACTAGAGTTGTTCTAGCTTTAGCACTGAGCGCAAGTCAAGGTTCCTGCCCCTCTTTTCCGCCGAAGTGGCAAGCACAAAAGATGTCTGCCGAATTTTGGGGTGGGTGCGGTAAGATCGTCTAGCTTGAAGCTACGCGAGGAAAACTCAAAAGTATTTCTCTGCTTTGATTGATTACCTTTCGTTCTGATGTTTGAACACCAGCTGAACCGCCAATTTACATACCCCCACATACAAAACAATTGAAGCTACTGCGAGAGAGCAGCATCAAATTAAACTGCGTTGCAACAAACAATGGAGTCATCACGCACGCGCGCGCCTCTTTCTTTTCTCTATGCAAGGAGAGACGCGTAGAGTATCTGGTTCCAGGTGTCGGGCAGTCCGGCGAGGCACCAGTGGCTGCAGTCATTGCCGGGGTGTCCGCCGCTGTATGCGGACGGGTGCGCGTCCCTCCTGAGCTGCGACAGCAGCGTGATGTCGAGCAGGAAGACCGGCTTGGACATGCCGCTGATCGCGCTCCTGACCGCGCCCTGCGCCGGCAGCGGCCCGCCTGGGTACGCCGGCCCAGCGATCGGCTGCGTCTGCTTCGCGCAGCTCCTGGAGCTCTCCCCCCAGTCAGCTCCGCTGCCATTTTCCAAAGTGTCAGTGTAAAACGTTTACGAATAGCGGCGCAAGAATGTGTGGGCTTTCGATTGGGTTTGCTTACTTGTAGTGGGTCGGCGAGATGCCCTGGAAGTAGACCTTGGTCTTGGAGACGTCCACGTTGGAGTCGACCCACCTGGCCCATGTGGACATCCCCTTGGAGAAGGCGGTGAGCCGGTCCATGTCCTTCATCACCTGGGCTCCATCTTGCACATAGTCCCACCTGCAACATTGAGAGTCAATTGCAATGTGCTTTCGAGAGGAAAAATGGGAGGGCAAAAGGGTTCTTCTTACGGCTGGTCCTTGCCGGTGTGGGTCCACCAGTGCCAGGTGTTGAAGATGAGCATGTCAGCGCCGAGCCAGGGGTCGCCGGAGATGGAGTCCAGCTTCAGCACGCGGCCGATGGACTCCTCCACGATGTCCACCAGGTACGTGCTTCGGTAGTAGACCACCGACAGCCCGTAGTCCTGCGCGCAACCACACCACACTATCAATATCAATGTGTATAGATCGGCACCAAATTTCTGGTGGATCGGCCCGTGCACCTCGTGTCTCCTCCACAAGATCGACACAAGTACGGGTTCTTCACCATGGATGCATGCATGATTTGGTACAGTGATACCAGGAGCATCGGATCAACTTGCAGAAAATTCCAAATCTGTCGGCGTCCATACGGCGGACGCGGCCATAAAACCGGATACTCTAATAATATCGCCGCCTGTCTGCGCCGTGCGCCGGCCGTCGCGCTGTCCCGATTCAATAGCGTGAAGTGGCAGACCGATCTCATAGCCGTAGCCTGTAGCGATGCCTGGATCATCAGACCAAACAATGGGCGTAGAGCCGCGGCCTCACTAGCCGCTACTGTAGATAACTAGTTTATGACTATTTTCGTAAGATCATTTTTCTGAATTGTCTGTTGTACGTAGTACGGAGTACTTGGGAAGGTGTAAACTGCAGAGCACATACTACTTGATTCGACCGGGAAAAGAAGTGAACTTCATTGGCCTCGGGTACTTTCAAATATGGTTGCCCACTACCATGTAAAGGACAGACATCAATCCAGCAAGCAAGCAACGAAAATGCTAGTGTCAGTCCGTTTCAAAAAAAAAATTTGCTAGTCTGAGGTTCATTTTGCGGGGAAAACAACCTGAGGTTTTTTTTTTCGAAATGGGGAAGCTCCTGCCTAAACAAGTTGAGGTTGAGTGTGTAGATAGATACATCTAAATTTAGATAAATGTGTAACATTCTTTTAATGAGGGAGAGGCTAGTGCAAAAACTTGCGGTTGCGTTGTTCACATCATGTGCAATGCTAGTTGTCAATAGTGTGAGTACCAGCCACTGGTGAGTACCAACCAAGACCTTAATGCATTTGGCCATTTATGCTATCAAACCACATGGCTAACAACCTACCAGGTAAGTACTAGTATGCCGATGCACTTTGCAAAAATTAAAACCTACTGTCATTGCAACAATAGACGTGCTACTCCAGCATTTGTTCAACCGGATAAGGTCAGAAGATTAAGACTTAGTCCTTCTAATAAGGTTTCAGTTCTGGTCCAGATTTTGAAGTAGACAGCACAACCACATCATAAGTTCCATGTCCAAATCTTAGTTGGGTGTCTGCTTATGCAGAAAACCTGAAAATTGCATATTTGGCCTTTGCCGGTACCCCTACGTTGCCCCCCCCCCCTACCTGTGGTTGCGGCCTACACTGACTGCCGGAGTTGGGCTCGGCACCTCCAAGTTGTACGATGAAATTACTCGAATGTGTTTTTTTTTGCAATTGACTATTTATAGTGCTTATGTGTGTAATTTGATTAATGATAGATGAATACAAATTGGACAGGTGAATTTTCTTTTGCAAGAAGATTTTGAGGACTCGTCATCTGAGAAGGAATGTAATGTGATGACGACGATGAGATTACGGTCCTCATACCGCTTGAAATGGAGGCAAGAAAAAAGAAACATGGCATTTTTGGAACAAAACACCGAGAGAATTCTAGCAATGAATAGAGCTAGTGGACTTCTCCAGAATGCTTGGATCCATAGTTGTATGTGTTGGAGGTGGAAGTATTGACCATGATCCTGCCATCATCCTTCAAGTAGTTGCAGACTAGCAACTATGGTTGCCATGTTTATGTTGTGGCTGGTTCTTGCAATGATATCAATGTGTTGTGCCACTAACCACTCTTTACAAGGTTAGCTCATGAAGAGCCACCGTAGTGGTGTCTGTTTTTACTTATGGATTGAATCTACCGAGCATGGACCACATTTGTGATCAAACCCCCAACATAACATAATATTTTATTTTACAAGTACTCAAGAAATTGCTAGGAAAGATAAATAAGGTCTTTCATAATGGGATGTTGTTAGCACGGTATCATAGGCAACATTCTTATGTGGCACCATAGTTAATGAGGACAAATAGTGGTGTTGTATCTTAGCTAAGATACAACCTTTGCATGGTGTCATAGGTAAAAAAGAGTGGCTAGCCCAATTACATTCCTACATATCACCAAAATCATTAAATATAGAGACAACACTTAAGAGACCATCCATTGTAGAGGTTTTCTCTTAAGAATTTATTTTGCCTATGGTAATGTGCTAAGAGACACTCCATTGTGAAAGGCCTAAGGGTGTTATAATCCTGTTTTTCAATTGTGTGTGGACCGGCTGGATTGTAGGATCAAAAAGACTTTATGGATGATCATAACAACAAGTTTAATCATGGACAACATGATCATAGAGACTGAGCGCGGCTAAGATGTGGACTATGGCTTATGAGGGTATGAGAAGAAGAGTCAGGCGGATAAGGTGGATGGCGACCACTTTAGAAGATTGCTCGAGGTGCATTGGGAGATCGAGGAACAAAGATCTAATGAACAACTCTGAGATGACTTGGTTGGGAGTCGTGGAAGCCCAAGATGGTTAATGGATTCTTTAAGTTGTTCATTATGTCAAACTTTGTGTTATGATGATGCACTATGCTATGTGTTTGATGACGTGTAGGATTGCCTTTTTTAGTTTTATTTGTAAAATATGTACTCCCTCCATTCTTGAATACAACACCACTACCAAAAATATAATTTTCATCTAATACAAGGTCACTATCTTTTTACCAAGAATAATTTATTAGATTTCTCTCTTGTAGAACGTACAACAGTACTGGTTAATGTGAAGGTTGGATGCGGTTATAGAGATAGAGACACCACAAAAATACGAGAAGTTTTCCACATATCTAATCATATTATTTATTAGTTGATTTTGTTTTCTCAGTATCTAAAAAATTAGATAATTGCATTGTTACATGAAATGAGTTATTTGGAATGATGTGAACTTGTGTATGCTACAATCACAAATGTCTGGATTATCATTATTCCTATGGTCATGGAGACATGGAGTGTACATATAAATACGGTTTTGGTAGTTCTCATCTAGCTGGGAACTAACTTAGTTCTCAGTTGAGTCCTACATCACCAGATTTGCATCATGGTTTATGCATTTGAGATGCAAGTTGGGTTGCAATTGAGAATTTTCAGTTGTAAGTGAGATTACAACTAGAAAAAAAATGCCTTCGAATCGTTAGATTTACTTCTTGATTCATGATAATGGTGAGTTGCATCTAAAATTCGATAACAACATCTGACTAAGAGCTAAGTTAGTTCTTGGTCGACTGAGAATTAGTAACACTAAATAATAAGACCACAAAGAAGCTGACAAAAAATTCATGTGGCACGGGTTTTGGAGAAGCGGCCGCTAGAGAAAAGTAAGGTTTTGTTTAAAATGTTCTACTCTTGGTATGGGAGATACTCTGGTTTGACTCTGGTTCAGTGGATCACGGGATGATACAATACAACCAATCAGTAAACTACCAAAAGAAAAAAAAAAAGTGGTAGATTGGCGGGACAGTGACAGAGGATGCTCCTCTTTGCTGGCGCCCATGGCCCCCGCGCCCCAACACCCCCACGAGAGCACCAGCCCACTATTCGATTCCTGCCATCACCAACTCGCGCGCACATGAGAGAACAAGACGATCGAGCCGAGCGCGCAGTCATGTGAGGTGCGAGTGCTTCGATCTGTGCAAGCTAGTGGGACTGTCACTAGGACGCTACATTGGAGAAGCTAATTCTAGCTTCGCGCCGGAGACAAACATACGGTACATACCGTTCCACCGGAAAGCCAGCGGCGGCGACACCAAAAGGCCGGCATAAAGCAAGTTCCTTTTCGAAAGGGCGTGCAATGGTGGAAAATCTATCTATTACGCCATCGTCGTTAAGGAAGGAACTAGTGTTAGCAAACCAGTTTGGCCGATCCATGCCTCCACAAGTTATCACAACCACATCCAGAACCAGAATGCTGTGCGCTATATGTTCTTAGTACTATATCCAGCCGTACTAATGTGCATCACCAGTGTAAAGAAAATAACTGCGCGGAAGTACCGGTACTTGGTTCTGTGCTGATGATGCAATGGAAGGAAGAAAATGGCAAGTGACTGACACCAAAACCGGGGTGGAATATACGGCGGGGCACGGACCTGGAACGTGACGGAGGAGACGGGGGTGCCCCTGCTGTAGGTGGTCCTGGACGCCGGCGCGGCCGCGTGCAGCATGCACACCAGCGACTCCCACTGGTTCAGGCTGATGGAGTCCCCCACGAACAGTATCTTCTTCCCCCTCCACCTGCTCAGCACGTCCTGCCCGTTGAACCTGCCGGCGAATCGGCCATGGCGTGAGCTTCTTGTTCTAACGAGATTGATCGGGTGTTCGGGTTACCTTGGGAGCTCGCAGGAGGCGGGGCGCCACCGGTACTTGAGGTACAGCTTGTCGGGGCGGCCGTACTTCTGGCAGTCGAACTCCGCCTCCACGAACGGGCACCCCGCCGTGTCGTACAGCGGCGGCGCGTCGTCGAGCACCCAGCTGCCCTGGAACATGTTGCACGACGCCATCCCGCTGCTTGCGTGGCTCCCTCGCGGACCCGGCATATGCTTGCCATGCCTCGGCTTCGACGGTTTGTGCCGGACTGCCAGGGTGGCCGTGCTCGCGGCGGCGGCGCCTGCTGCGTGCAGAGAGCACGCGAAAGCGGCGAGGAGGAAGAGGCGTAGCTTCCACCGCCGCTGCTCGGCCGCCATTGCTCGGCTCTATGGAGGAACGAAGTTGGGGCTGCGGGACAGTGCTAAGCTAGGCGCTGCTAGCTTGGCTAGCTAGCCAGTGAGCTTTATAATCAGCTGGACGAGTTTTACGCCTTTTATCCGGTCAGCTTTTACGGGTCATATCTCCGCCTAGATTTATCGTCCGTCTCGCTTGCAGGTGAGCCTGGCACCGACGACACAGAGATTTTCTGTCAGCACGTTGATGCTCTGTCACACAGACATGGTGGCACCGGACGCCGACGGGGATTCCACGGCTACGGTCCATGCTACTGCAAGCCGAGCATCACCAGTTGCATATCTCTGCTCTCGAATCGTGCCCGGATGTATTTACACCAACAAAAAATATTTCTAACCGTGTCTCTTAAAGCCGTTTTTTGTTCGGCCTACCCCGATACGGTATCCGGCGCCCTGAGCATGTCCTCGCCCCACAGGGGACGCACCGGGGATGCCGAACGCACCAGAAAAGCGAGGCGGCGAGTGGCGGGGCTAACCCGTCAGCGGCGCATTGAATTTTAACCTAACTGTCGCCTACCTCGCGACGGAAGTTATTGGCGCGCAGCGACGGTGCAGTTCCCGTAGAGACGCAGCGAAGTGTCTCGTCGCGCCTAGTTCTGCGTGCCGGCGTTAATGAGCGTCACCGTGATGTCTACGCACGCTTCTAATCATGTAGACAGTGTTGGGCCTCCAAGAGCAGAGGTTTGTAAAACAGCAGCAAGTTTCCCTTAAGTGAATCACCTAAGGTTTATCGAACTCAGGGAGGTAGAGGTCAAAGATATCCCTCTCAAGCAATCCTGCAATTAAGATACAAGAAGTTTCTTGTGTCCCCAACACACCTAATACACTTGTCAGATGTATAGGTGCACTAGTTCAGCGAAGAGATAGTGAAATACAAGTAATGTGGATGAGTATAAGTAGTAATTGCAATCTGAAATAAAGATGGCAGCAAGCAAACATGTAGCAGAACTTGTTGGAAACGGTGTTTCAATGCTTAGAAACAAGGCCTAGGGATCATACTTTCACTAGTGGACACTCTCAACAATGATCACATAACTGAATAAATAAATGCTACTCTCAAACACTCTATTGTTGGATAACAAACACCATTCATTGTGTAGGGCTACAAAAGCACACCTCAAGCCGGAGTAAACAAGCTCCACAACGTCCGGAGTTCATATTAAAGTAACCTCTAGAGTGCATAATAGACCATTGCAATTTAGACCGAGTACTAACATAGCATACACACTATCACCAGTAGCTATGAAAGGGGGAATAGATCACATCAATACTATCATAGTAATAGTTAACTTCATAATCTACAAGAGATTACAATCATAACCTACACCAAGTACTACATGATGCACACACTGTCAACTTTACATCATGGAGGAGAAATAGACTACTTTAATAACATCACTAGAGTAGCACATAGATTAATAGTGATACAAAGCTCATGATCACATAAAGATCACACCATGGGAGAGAGAGATGAACCACATAGCTACCGGTAGAGCCCTCAGCCTCGGGGGGAGAACTACTCCCTCCTCATCATGGGAGACAGCAACGGCGATGAAGATAGCGGTGGTGTCGATGGAGATGACTCCGGGGGAAATTCCCCGTCCCGGCGGCGTGCCGGAACAGAGACTTCTGTCCCCCGAAACTTGTCTTCGCGATGGCGGCGGCTACGGAACTCTTCGTGGAATAGCGTCGATTGTGTAGGGTTTTCGGAGACGGAGCTTTATATAGGCGAAGGGGCAATGTCGGTGGAGTCCCAAGGTGGGCTCCCCACCAGGTGGCGCAGCCAGGGAAGGGCCCGCGCCACCCTATGGTGTGGGCTCCTCGTGGCCCTCCTTTGTCTCTCCTTCGAACTCCGTGAAGCCCCAGGATCGTGGCCTTTTGTTTCGTCCAATTCCGAGAATATTTCCTGTGTAAGATTTCTGAAACCAAAAACAGCAGAAAACAGGAACTGGCACTTCGGCATCTTGTTAATAGGTTAGTTCCGGAAAATGCATAAAATCATTATAAAGTGTGAGCAAAACATGTAGGTATTGTCATAAAACTAGCATGGAACATAAGAATTTATAGATACGTTGGAGACGTATCACACCGCTCCCCCGCCTCCCTTCGGCCTATAAAAAAAAGGCCGCCTCTCATCGTCCCTCTCACACACAAACCCTAGCGCCTCTCTCCCCAACCCTAGCTGCCACCATCTCAACAGTCGATGCCATGGCTGGTAGAGGCGGAGGCCGAGCTCGCGGCCATGGTCGTGGTCGTGGCCGCGGTAGAACTGCACGCTTGTCGTCGCCTGCGACGCCGTCGTTGCTGCGCGTAGTTGACGTATATCTTTCCGTCCAACACGCGTCCGTTGGGAACCCCAAGAGGAAGGTGTGATGCGTACAACAGTAAGTTTCTCTCAGTAAGAAACCAAGGTTTATCGAACCAGTAGGAGCCAAGAAGCACGTCGAAGGTTGATGGCGGCGGAGTGTAGTGCGGCGCAACACCAGAGATTCCGGCGCCAACGTGGAATCTGCACAACACAACCAAATTACTTTGCCCCAACGTGACAGTGAGGTTGTCAATCTCACCGGCTTGTTGTAACAAAGGATTAGATGTATAGTGTGGATGATGATGTTTGCAGAGAATAGTAGAACGAGTATTGCAGTAGATTGTATTCGATGTAAAAGAATGGACCGGGGTCCACAGTTCACTAGTGGTGTCTCTCCCATAAGATAAATAGGATGTTGGGTGAACAAATTACAGTTGGGCAATTGACAAATAAAGAGGGCATGACCATGCACATACATGTTATGATGAGTAGTGTGAGATTCAATTGGGCATTACGACAAAGTACATAGACCGCTATCCAAAGCATGCATCTATGCCTAAAAAGTCCACCTTCAGAGTTATCATCAACCCCTCCAGTATTAAGTTGCAAACAACAGACAATTGCATTAAGTATGGTGCGTAATGTAATCAACAAATACATCCTTAGACATAGCATTGATGTTTTATCCCTAGTGGCAACAAGACATCCACAACCTTAGGGGTTGCTCTGTCACTCCCAGCATTTAATGGAGACATGAACCCACTATCGAGCATAAATACTCCCTCTTGGAGTTACAAGTATCAACTTGGCCGAGCCTCTACTAATAACGGAGAGCATGCAAGATCATAAACAACACATAGATATATTGATAATCAACATAGCATAGTATTCCATATTCATCGGATCCCAACAAACGCAACATGTAGCATTACAAATAGATGATCTTGATCATGTTAGGCAGCTCACAAGATCTAACAATGATAGCACAATTAGGAGAAGACGGCCATCTAGCTACTGCTATGGACCCATAGTCCAGGGGTGAACTACTCACACATCACTCCGGAGGCGACCATGGCGGTGAAGAGTCCTCCGGGAGATGATTCCCCTCTCCGGCAGGGTGCCGGAGGCGATCTCCTGAATCCCCCGAGATGGGATTGGCGGCGGCGGCGTCTCTGGAAGGTTTTCCGTATCCTGGCTCTCGGTACTGGAGCTATTGTCGACGAAGGCTTATGTAGGTGGAAGGGTAGGTCAGGGGGCGCCACGAGGGCCCCACACGCCAGGGCCGCGCGGCCAGCACCTGGGCCGCGCCGCCCTGTTGTGTGGGCGCCTCGTCGCCCCACTTCGTTTCCTCTCCGGACTTCTGGAAGCTTCGTGGAAAAATAAGATCCTGGGCGTTGATTTCGTCCAATTCCGAGAATATTTCCTTACTAGGATTTCTGAAACCAAAAACAGCAGAAAACAACAACTAGCTCTTCGGCATCTCGTTAATAGGTTAGTGTCGGAAAATGCATAAATATGACATAAAGTATGTATAAAACATGTGAGTATCATCATAAAAGTAGCATGAAACATAAGAAATTATCGATACATTGGAGACGTATCAGCATCCCCAAGCTTAGTTCCTACTCGTCCCGAGTAGGTAAACGATAACAAAGATAATTTCTGAAGTGACATGCCATCATAATCTTGATCAATACTATTGTAAGCACATGTAATGAATGCAGCGATTCGAAGCAATGCAAGTGCAATGAGTAAACAATTGAATCATATAGCAAAGACTTTTCATGAATAGTACTTTCAAGACAAGCATCAATAAGTCTTGCATAAGAGTTAACTCATAAAGCAATAAATTCATAGTAGAGGCATTGAAGCAACACAAAGGAAGATTAAGTTTCATCGGTTGCTTTCAACTTATAACAAGTATATCTCATGGATATTGTCAACATAAAGTAATATAATAAGTGCAATATGCAAGTATGTAGGAATCAATGCACAGTTAACACAAGTGTTTGCTTCTTGAGATAGAAGGAAATGGGTAAACTGACTCAACATAAAAGTAGAAGAAAGGCCCTTCGCAGAGGGAAGCATTGATTGCTATGTTTGTGCTAGAGCTTTTATTTGGAAAACATAGAGAGAGCATAAAAGTAAAGTTTTGAGAGGTGTTTGTTGTTGTCAACGAATGGTATTGGGCACTCTAACCCCCTTGCCAGACAAACCTTCAAAGAGCGGCTTGTTGGAGATATGCCCAAGAGGATATAATAATAGTGGTTATTATATAGCTTTATGTTCATGATAAATGTTTATATACCATGCTATAATTGTATTAACCGAAACATTGATACATGTGTGATATGTAAACAACAAAGAGTCCCTAGTATGCCTCTTAACTAGCTTGTTGATTAATGGATGATTAGTTTCATAATCATGGACATTGGATGTTATTAATAACAAGGTTATATCATTATATGAATGATGTAATGGACACACCCAATTAAGCGTAGCATAAGATCACGTCATTAAGTTATTTGCTATAAGCTTTCGATACATAGTTACCTAGTCCTTATGACCATGAGATCATGTAAATCACTTATACCGGAAAGGTACTTTGATTACATCAAACGCCGCTGCGTAAATGGGTGGTTATAAAGGTGGGATTAAGTATCCGGAAAGTATGAGTTGAGGCATATGGATCAACAGTGGGATTTGTCCATCCCGATGACGGATAGATATACTCTGGGCCCTCTCGGTGGAATGTCGTCTAATGTCTTGCAAGCATATGAATAAGTTCATAAGAGACCACATACCACGGTACGAGTAAAGAAGTACTTGTCAGGAGACGAGGTTGAACAAGGTATAGAGTGATACCGATGATCAAACCTCGGACAAGTAAAATATCGCGTGACAAAGGGAATTGGTATCGTATGTGAATGGTTCATTCGATCACTGAAGTCATCGTTGAATATGTGGGAGCCATTATGGATCTCCAGATCCCGCTATTGGTTATTGGTCGGAGAGAGTACTCAACCATGTCCACATAGTTCGCGAACCATAGGGTGACACACTTAAGGTTTGACGTTGAAATGGTAGAACTTGAATATGGAATGGAGTTTGAAGTATTGTTCGAAGTCTCGGATGGGATCCCGGACATCACGAGGAGTTCCGAAATGGTCCGGAGAATAAGATTCATATATAGGAAGTCATTTTATAAGTTTGAAAATGATCTGGTGATTTTACGGAAGGTTCTAGAAGGTTCTAGAAAGTCCGGAAAGAATCACTAAGGAAGGAGGAGTCCCGGAGGGACTCCACCTCCCCATGGCCGGCCAACCCTAGTGGGGGAGTCCAAGGTGGACTCCACCTAAGGGGGCCGGACACCCCCCCATGGAAGGGGGAATCCCACCTCAAGTGGGAGTCCCACCTTGGGTAGGTTTCCCTACTACATGGAAGGTTCTTGTGTTGGGGTCTTATTCGAAGACTTGTAGTCCAACACTTGGGGATCCACCTATATAATGAGGGGCATAGGGGAGGGGCCCGGCCACCCCAAAGACCACAAGGTGGCCGCACCCCTTAGTGGCCGGCGCCCCCCTCTCCCAAACCCTAGCCGCCCCCTCTCTCCTCCACCTCTCCCGCACGCTTAGCGAAGCTCCACCGGAGTTCTCCACCACCACCGCCACCACGCCGTCGTGCTGCCGGATTCAAGGAGGAGCTACTACTTCCGCTGCCCGCTGGAACGGGGAGAAGGATGTTGTCTTCATCAACACCGAACGTGTGACCGAGTACGGAGGTGTTGCCCGATCGTGGCACTGTGATCAAGATCTTCTACGCGCTTTTGCAAGCGGCAAGTGATCTTCTACTGCAACAACAAGAGCCTCATCTTGTAGGCTTTGGAAATCTTCAAGGGTGAGTCTCGATCATCTCCTCGTTGCTCCCGTCTTCTAGATTGCATCTTGGCTTGGATTGCGTTCTCGCGGTAGGAAATTTTTTGTTTTCTATGCAACGAATCCCTACAGTGGTATCAGAGTTGTGTCTATGCATAGATGGTTGCACGAGTAGAACACAATGGTTTTGTGGGCGTTGATGCTCTTGTTGTCTTTAGTTTGAGTACTTTGCATCTTTGTGGCATAGTGGGATGAAGCGGCTCGGACTAACTTTACATGACCGCGTTCATGAGACTTGTTCCTCGTTCGACATGCAACTTGTATTGCATAAGAGGCTTTGCGGGTGTCTCGTCTCTCCTACTATAGTGAAGATTCAATTTACTCTTCTATTGACAACATTAGTATCACCGTTGTGGTTCATGTTCGTAGGTAGATTAGATCTCTCTCGAAAACCCTAAACCACGTAAAATATGCAAACCAAATTAGAGGCGTCTAACTTGTTTTTGCAGGGTTTGGTGATGTGATATGGTCATAATGTGACGATGAATATGTATGAGATGATCATTATTGTATTGTGGCAACCTGCAGGAGCCTTATGGTTGTCTTTAAATTTCATGTTGAGTAGTATTTCAAAGTAGTTGTAATAGTTGCTACATGAGGTGAACAACCATGAAGACGGCGCCATTGACCTTGACGCTACGCCGACGATGATGGAGATCATGCCCGAAGATGATGGAGATCATGTCCGTGCTTTGGAGATGAAGATCAAAGGCGCAAAGACAAAAGGGCCATATCATATCACATATGAACTGCATGTGATGTTAATCCTTTTATGCATCTTATTTTGCTTAGATCGCAACAGTAGCATTATAAGATGATTGATACGCGTACAGCACGCGACCGTTGGGAACTCCAAGAGGAAGGTGTGATGCGTACAGCGGCAAGTTTTCCCTCAGTAAGAAACCAAGGTTTATCGAACCAGTAGGAGCCAAGAAGCACGTTGAAGGTTGATGGCGGCGGAGTGTAGTGCAGCGCAACACCAGGGATTCCGGCGCCAACGTGGAACCTGCACAACACAACCAAAGTACTTTGTCCCAACGTAACAGTGAGGTTGTCAATCTCACCGGCTTGTTGTAACAAAGGATTAGATGTATAGTGTGGATGATGATGTTTGCAGAGAACAGTAGAACGAGTATTGCAGTAGATTGTATTTGACATATTGTAAGTATTATAAGACTCTACACCGTCTTCCTTGTTGTTCGACCCTTACTAGAAAATATCTAGACCTTAGAGAGACCAATCATGCAAACCAAATTTTAGCAAGCTCTATGTATTTCTTCATTAATAAGTGCAAAGTATATGATGCAAGAGCTTAAACATGAGCACAACAATTACCAAGTATCAAATTATTCAAGACATTTTACCAATTACCACATGTAGCATTTCCCGTTTCCAACCATATAAAAATTTAACGAAGCAGTTTCAACCTTCGCCATGAACATTATGAGTAAAGCCTAAGGACATATTTGTACATATGCAACAGCGGAGCGTGTCTCTCTCCCACACAATGAATGCTAGGATCAAACTTATTCAAACAAAAACAAAAACAAAAGCAAACAGACGCTCCAAGCAAAGTACATAAGATGTGATGGAATAAAAATATAGTTTCACTAGAGGAACCTGATAATGTTGTCGATGAAGAAGGGGATGCCTTGGGCATCCCCAAGCTTAGACGCTTGAGTCTTCTTGAAATATGCAGGGGTGAACCACCGGGGCATCCCCAAGCTTAGAGCTTTCACTCTCCTTGATCATATTGTATCATTCTCCTCTCTTGATCCTTGAAAAGTTCCTCCACACCAAACTTAAAACAACTCATTAGAGGGTTAGTGCATAATCAAAATTCACATGTTCAGAGGTGACATAATCATTCTTAACACTTCTGGACATTGCACAAAGCTACTGAAAGTTAATGGAATAGAAAAATCCATCAAGCATAGCAAAACGAGCAATGCGAAATAAAAGGCAGAATCTGTCAAAACAGAACAATCCGTAAAGTC